>NC_067479.1:116393652-116478652 GCF_947179515.1 Apodemus sylvaticus
CTTAAAACTGTCCTCAGAATGCACATAGCATAGGATATCATATTTCTCAAGTCGCGTCTTTTCATCCCTGAGAGTGTTAATACAGAGCTGACTTTAATGGCTGATGTCCAGGAGATTGTAAGCAGAAGTGTGTTGGCATGCGCTGGCCCTTTCAGTAGCTAATCACCCTTCCTAGCTTGCGCTGGCCCTTTCAGTAGCTAATCACCCTTCCTAGCTTGCTGCAGTGCATCGCGTGCAATACCAGTCAGCCTCAGGCCTGATCCTGCAGCTCCGCCTCGCTGCAGATGGCCCACATGGGTGCTGTTTTAGATGCTGAGCAGTACGCATCGCATCGGGTTTGCATTTAGTAAGAATGTTCAGTTGCCCATTTCAGCTTTGTTGTTATGTATAGGTTTGTGAGTTATTTGTATTGTTTTTAAGTTGTGTTTGTGTATATGTGTGTCCCAAATGAGGTCAGAAAATGGCATCAGATCTTCTAGAGCTGGAGTTCCAGGCAGTGAGTTGGGTGCTGGGGCCACTGTAAGAGCAGCCAGCACGGGCCCTCCCGGCCACTAAGCCACTGCTCTTGCTCTCAGGACTTTTATTTTGTTGCTCCTTGTGGAAGGGAGGGGACTCGTGTGTGCAGTTGCCTACAGAGGTCAGAAGAGAGCCTCAGATCCCCTGGACTTCAACTGACAAGTGGCCATGGGCTGCCTAGCATGGGTGCTTGGAACCAAACTCTAGAGCATTTTAAACCCTTAACCACTGAGCCAACTCTCTGTAGGGCTTTGGGCCCCTCATGCGCACTTGTGGAGGCAGAACAAGGGGAGCTTGACTGTCCTTGTCCCACACCATGCAGGAAGGGTGCTGGGCTGTAGAGAAACACCCAGGCACTGCCGAGGCTCAGGACTGCCAGAGCCAGCTGGGGGGCAGGGGATCTGCTTGCATGTGAGGATGTTAGGGCCATGGGGTTCTCAGGCTCTCAGGGGCCGCTGGAGAACAGAGTTGGAGGCCCTCTGTGTCTAGCCTGGGCTGCTGGGTATGGGGGAGGAGGGGGGAGCTCCAGCGGGTCTTACTGTGAGTGTCCTTGGCTGGGAGTGCCTAGAGTCCGCCCATGGCTCTGAATTGTTTATTGCCAGCCATGCTGTAAGTGGATGAGTAAAACCCTACCCTACTTCTCGGGGTGGGCCTGATGTTAAATGTCTTTTGCAGGGAGGAATGTCTGGGCAGGAAATCTTATTGGTTACACTCTCCAGGCCAGTACCTCATTAGCATGGAGATCTCTGTCTTGAGCCTATGTAAGCAAAGACTATGTCTCTTTTCCTATTGTCTTGCTCTGAGGTGTAAGGGGCGCCTCATCTACACGTGGAAGGACTTGGATGTTGCCCTTAAGTGACTGAAGACCACAAATCTCTGGGGGACTGCAGCTAGTGAAAGGGGCCGGTGCCAGGGAGCAGGTGAAGCTCCTATCAGGGTCTCCAGGGGTTCAAAGCCTTTAGTACAACTGAGGACCAGGCTACTTCTCATGGTCCACTGTCCCACATCAACTCAAGTCTTCTTCAAGAGCAGTTTAAGCCCTAACCACTGAACCATCTCTCCAGGCTGCTCCTTTCAATTAACGAAATCCAAACGATTTTTTGTCATGCCATGCTATAAACTAGTGTTTCTCAACCTGTGGGTCGAGACCCCTTGGAAGTGTGAAATGTCTGCTTCACAGGGGTCACCTGAAACCACCAGAAAATATTTATGATTCATAAGTGTAGCAAAATTACAGTTATGAAGTAACAATGACAATAAGTTGGTGGTAGGGGTTACCACAACATGAGGAACTATACTAAAGGGCCTCAGCGTTAGGGAGGTCAAAAACTACTGCCCTAAACCCTAACTACCAAGATAATGCTCACAATGATTCCTGTTTTGTCTCTGACTTGGGAGCTGGGCAGATGGAATTTTCTGGCTTCTGAACTCACGCATCATTTGTACAGAGTTGAACTTCTTAGTCCAGAGTGCCAAAATGTGTTCTTCTGGGCCTATTAAAACAAACAAAAACCCAACCACAGCAACACAATCCCTCATGCAGACCCTCTGGTACCCCCAGAGTTTGGACTTCCGTCTCCGCTCTCTCCAGGGCTCCCCTGAAGATGGCTGCCCTTGAGCTCCTCACTTGTTTGCAGTCTTTGCTCTGTGTCCTTTCTTTCCATGCTGAGATGAAACCTTGCCATTCTAGACTGTTCTAGAATCACAGCATGCCAGTGTTCCTGAGTGCTGGCCTCCTAGATAGGCCTCTTGTTGGGAATTTCTCAGGAAAGTGTTGCTTCTGACAATTGGGGGGATAAGCAGGTTACAGCCAGCCTGAAATTCCATCCTAGCTCTGTCACCATTTTGCTAAAGGAAACCGGTATCTACAGCTTTAAACCACCCACCGCAAAGATTCATAGAACCTAGAAGGTTGTGCCAGGTCCACATTGGCCACATTTATATGCCTGACATTTTCCACCTATGTTTCTGCCATCTTAATATATTTCTTCACGTTTAGCCTGAGAAAGAGAAAGCATCGTCAGTCCGAGGCCACGGTTGCCTAGTGTTGAAGCAGCAGGTTCGCTCACATAACCATACAGTTACCGTGAGTCTTCCAGGCAAATGGCTAATGACAGAAAACTAAGGCCTGGACTCTCCCACAGCTGTGTCCTGCCTGGGTTTATGAATGTGGAATAAGTGCAGGAAGTCCACAGCAGTCCTAGCTGGGGAGGCAGGGACAGTGTGAGAAACACTGGCTATCAGTTATGTTTCTGATGATCTGATGTTGTAACTCAGTAAATCCTGGTTGAATGCCCATAAATCTCAGTTTACCTCAGAAGGATTAAGTGCATTGTGGTAAATGGACTAAGAATCTTCAGTCTTTCCTTTTTCTGATTTATCTGCACCAGCTCTGGGGTTTTATCTACTTCTGCCTTTTGTTAAGAGCACTTACAGATGTCTTCTCTTCCCTAAGGACCTGGTAGCCCCTGAGAGCAGGATTGATGAACATAAGTGAGGTCAAAGATGAGTAGCTAAGCAAACTGAAACTCAGTCTTTACCCTGCTGTGCCCCAAGAGGCAAGGGAGACTGGGAGAAGAAGAGAGGAGGCAGGAGCAGCGTGAAGAACAGAGGGCAGACAGGGAAAGTCCATAGATGGGGATGAGAGAAACCCAGTGTGGTCCAGGGACAAGCGGCCTCCCCTAGCCTGGGATCCTATGAGCCAGTGATGGAGTGATATCCGTGTGGGGCGCATCCCAGACACACCAAATCTGCAGCTAGAGCCAGCCAAGACCTCGAAGTACAGGTGGTTTTGATCCAGCTCCATTTAGAGGTAGACTGTGTTATCCTTATCAGTTCTGCATTGAATGTGTTGAATGTGTCCCTCTGCAAGAACAGGTGTGTGCGAGCACATTTCTTCCCTTGAAGCTTCTAAGCTAAAACACAAACAGTAAGATGGGGCTTTGTCATCTTTGTCTGTCAGTCCCCTGAACATCCCTGAGCCCACCACACCTGTACTCTCCCTACTAAAACTCATTTCCTTCTCAAAGGAAGAAGTTGCTAGCGTCTGAGTGTACATGGTCAGTTCAAAGACACATGGCGTGTACTTGATTGAGAAGTTAGACTCTGAAGAATATCAGGTCTCTATGGGCGAAAGAATCATGTGGATGACTGGCAGCTTCTATAAACACAAAGAGGAATCCATTGGATGGCCTAGAGCCTGCCTCTGCCCCTCCCCCTGGCCACATCATTGGATGGCCTAGAGCCTGCCTCTGTCCCTCCCCCTGGCCATGTCATTGGATGGCCTAGAGCCTGCCTCTGCCCCGCCCCCTGGCCTTGTCATTGGGAGGCCTACACTGGGCCATGGACATTTTAGAAAGGAGGGAGGGTGGGCCTTGTCATTTCTTTCTTCTCTTTCCTAGAGCAACTGGATTTGGGAGGTGGAAAAATTTAAAAGGATAAACTCTGATTCAGCTGGCCTTTTCATGAACCCTGTGTGCATGAAAAATGCATGCCCTGGGTTTTATACAGTTGTCTCTTTATGTTCATATTCATAGTCAATTGATTTCTTTCAAAATCATTTTAAATTTTCAGTAACATATGTAAGTTTACACAGTAATGCGCTTCATTGTGACATTTTCATACATGTGTATAAGATCTTTTGGTCCTACTCATTCCCTATGACCTTCCTTTATCCCCTCAGCTCCCACTGGTGCCCCCTCTTCTCAGTTTCCCGCTTCTGCTCTCATGTCTTTTCATTGTTTGTTTCTTTATTTGTCCCGTGAGCCAGTGAGTTTAATAAGGTCGCTGATAGGAGTGTGAGTGACTGACTAGTGGTGGGTAATACCACTGAAGAAAATGTCTCCCTGCAACCAGCCACCAGTAACTGCCAATAGCTTTTGAGAGGGGACAAATTACCATACAAAGTCATATGTTTCAGTGCAACGTCCCCATGCTCACATTGTGTGGTGCACTTTCCTTGCATTCACATGCACACTGCCGCCCTCTCCCGTCCCCCCTCCCTTATGCAGCCCCCCTCCTACACTCACGCCAAATATATGGAAGGCACACAAAGACGGTATGCAGCATTTGTCTTGAATCTGGCTATTGTTTAACATGATGATCTCCAGTTTTGTTTTGTTTTTTAATAATAATTTAATTTTGTAAAAATCTAAATGAATACATAAGCAAATACAGTATCCGTGCCTCCAGAACTGAATTCCTCATAACTTCTAGTACTCTGCTATAAGCCTTAGTTAAGCAGAGTATCCAGTAAAAAGGTCCTTGGCACCGGCCACAGCAGGTTGCTCTCCCAAGTTTGACAACCTGGGCTAACAGGGAGAGGAATCCTGGAGGGCTGAGTGCTTTCCCCGACTCACTTCAGTAACCTTGAGGGCTGAGGGACAGGCACCTCCCCACTTCTCCTCAGGAAACTGGATGAAGACTTGCACCTGCACTCATCAAGCGCTGTCAGAGGACAGAGGTTCGGAAGTAAACTGTGAGATCCAGTGGGCACAGTGTTCTGCCCCAGAGTCCCTGTCAGCCCAGAGATGCGGTCAATGCATGATGAAGACCCACAGGTGGTGAACTAGCACCTTTGTGGCTGGCCTTTAGCCCAGCTGAGGCGCACCCAAGACTGGGAGCACCCAAGACTGGGAGCACTCAAGACTGGGAGCACCCAAGACTGGGAGCACCCAAGACTTGTGCCTGCTGCTCTGCACTGCAGAGAGGATCTCGGTGCATCTGGATGTTTTGATAACTGTCAATTCACCCTGTCAGTTCGCCTCTGCCTGGGCCTTGTGTTTTATCTGTGAAGTGAGGCAGGGTCCTGGTAGTCCAGGTGAGTTTACAGCACTAACTCTACCTGCAAATTAAGATGTGCTCAAGATTGAATAAAGTCCTGCCCATCCCAAAAGCTACCTGATTGTCTAGCACACTGAGTGCATTTTAATGGCCGATATGCTGCTCAAAGATAGTAATCAAGCAAAATTGTTTAGGAGAAAGATACAATATTACCTTCCAGGTTGCCTTCTGAAAGATCGACTTCTTGAGTGCAACCATTTGATACTTTCCATGTTTCTAAATATGTAATTATAATCAGCATGACCACATTTGTTGGTCTGGTGGGGTGTTGTTGTTGTTGTTGTTATTGTTGTTGTTGTGTGAGCTTGTTTGTTTTGAGGCAGGGTATCACTGTGTAGCCCAAGCTAGCCTGAAACTTGCTATGGAGACCAGAATGGCCTGGAGCTCACAGAAATCTACCTGGTTCTGTTCTCATAGTGGTGCATGCACAACCACATTTTTAAAAAGTTTACTTTTTTACAGTAGAGTAAATACCACCTACTTGAAATGTAATTGCATTATTTAGGGGTGTGTGTGTGTGTGTGTGTGTGTGTGTGTGTGTGTGTGTGTGTGTGTGTGTGTAAAGTGAGAGTGGGAGGCCAGAGGACAACTTCAAGGGGTTCATTCCGTCTTTCTATGGACTCCCATGATAGAACTCTGCAGAGAAGCACTCTGCCTCACCAGCCCATTGTTTAGTTTTTTGACATTCAGATATGTTAGGTGTTATGAGAGAAAGAGAGGGGAGGGAGAAACGGAGAACAAAGAAAGGAGGAAAGGATGGAGGGAGGGAAGGAAGGAGGGAATGAGAGAGGGAGGGAAGGAAGGAAAGAAAATATGTATTTCCCTCTGCGAGAAAATTAATTCAGACAAAAAAATGAACAGAAAATAAAGGAGCAGAATTTTTCTATATAAATCATACATGTATATGCGAATTTTCATAGTAAATTTTTATTAATAAAGCAAATGTTTCTCATATTATTCATCATGGGAATAAGCTACCAACAGCTCAAAAGCTGGTTTCATTACTCTTAATCAAAAATAAATTAAATATGTTCAAATACAGAGTGGAAAGGAGAGCACCGAACTGATCGCTGTGAGAACTTCACCTGGGTTCCTGTGGGTGACATCACAGGTCACTAATCCCTCCCCTGGTCTTACCTGCTTCAGGTCCTTTAATCAAGTGGACATCGATCATTAGAAAAAGGGCAGTATTTCACACCTTCAATATGCATTCTTGTGTTTTATAGTTTAACCCTCTAAAACTAAAAGGGCAATAGACTATTTCCCCCATACTTTTGGCGAAGATGTATGTAAGCTCTTTGTGACCTAGCACCATTAGCTTCGTTGGCATCTCCTGACCTGTCCCTGGGGAGCTGTGTGGTGTCATAGAGATCTAGTCTCACAGAAATTTGTAAGGCTTTAGAGCCTTTGCCCTCAATCCTAAATACAACAGAACTACATAAGAAATAAAGCCAATAAACAAGCAAATAAAAAACACACAACTCACAATGCTTCTACCCAGAAATAAGCTGTGCTGTCAGAGCTGCGGCTGGGACTGGACTCCAAATAAAGTGCTCAGGCAAGCCTGGAAGGAGGCTCCAGATCTGACCAAATCTCAGCCGAGCGAGCAGAGAATATTTGTCAGCACTCCGTTGTGCTTAACCAGGTGTTTCTTAGAACACTGCGTGTCCTTGGAGTTTGCTTTTGCTTGGCTGTGTGTTTATCTTATTTCTTTATATCTGTGGGGTGGGACCACAGCGCTTGAGTGACAGTAGGAGAACATTTGCTGGTGATTTTTTTCCTTCTTCTTCACAGCCCTTGGGACCATTCTCTGATGAGCCTTATCACCAGTCCAGTGTTCCAAATCTTTTTTTCCTGGGGAGTTTCTAATGCATGCAATGCTGTCCCAGTTTTGTCAGCTTGACACAAACCTAAACATGTCTGGGAAAAAGACTCTTAGTTGAGAAACTGCCCTGTAGGCAGGTCTGTGGGGCATTTTCTTGATGAACGGTAGATGAGGGAGGCCCAGCCCTCTGTGGGCACGGCCACACCTTGGTGCAGGGGATCCTGGGTTGTGTGACACAGCAGACAGGGCAAGCCTCAGACAGCAACCCAGGAAGTGTCTCCTCCAAGGTCCCTGCCTTCCAATCCCCACCTTGATTTCCTCTCTTGGCCTCCCCTTAGTGACGGACTCATATGGAAGTAGAAGACAAACCCTTTATCCCCAAGTTTCTTTTGTTCACGAAGTCTTTAACACAGCAGTGGAAAGCCTCTTCCTGCCTTTCCTGTCACATTTCCCATCTTTCCCATCTGAGAAGTGTCAGTGATCTTGGCTTCAACCTCTCCATAGCCTGAACCTCTGCTGTCCCCCATGGAGGTTGTCCCCTGTGGAGGTTGTCCCCTGTGGAGGCTGTCCCCCATGGAGGCTGTCCCCTGAGGAGTCTGTCCCCTGAGGAGGCTGTCCCCCGAGGAGGCTGTCCCCCGAGGAGGCTGTCCCCTGAGGAGTCTGTCCCCTGAGGAGGCTGTCCCCCGTGGAGGCTGTCCCCCGAGGAGGCTGTCCCCCGTGGAGGCTGTCCCCCGTGGAGGCTGTCCCCTGAGCAGGCTGTCCCCTGAGGAGTCTTTCCCCCCAAGGAGGCTGTCCCCCGTGGAGGCTGTCCCCTGAGGAGACTGTCCCCTGAGGAGACTGTCCCCTGAGGAGGCTGTCCCCCTAGAAGCTGTCATCCGAGGAGGCTGTCCCCCGTGGAGGCTGTCCCCCAAGGAGACTGTCCCCTGAGGAGGCTGTCCCCCTAGAAGCTGTCATCCGAGGAGGCTGTCCCCCGTGGAGGCTGTCCCCCGAGGAGACTGTCCCCTGAGGAGGCTGTCCCCCTAGAAGCTGTCCCCCGAGGAGGCTGTCCCCCGTGGAAGCTGTCATCCGTGGAGGCTGTCCCCCCTAGAAGCTGTCATCCGAGGAGTCTTTCCCCCGAGGAGGCCGTCCCCCGTGGAGGCTGTCCCCCGAGGAGGCTGTCCCCCGAGGAGGCTGTCCCCTGAGGAGGCTGTCCCCCTAGAAGCTGTCATCCGAGGAGGCTGTCCCCCGTGGAGGCTCCCCAGGTTTACCTGTTCAGTTTCTCTGTGTCTCATGGGGTTTCCTTAATTCTTTTTATCTTATTTTATAATATGGCTTTAAACTCTTATTTTATTAAATAAGGAATCCACTTAATATTCGTATTGACTAAGAGCATTACTTACTGTGTGGTGTCCTTTTCTTCATAGTTTATTCACTCCTCTCTGTCTCCCTGTCCTCCTCACCCGCTCTTCTTGCTAACATTGGAGACCCTCCTTTTCTCTAGTGCAACAGAGGTAAATTTTTACTTAACATGTCTCCATTTGATTGCTCTGGGCCCAGCACTAGCTCCAGCTTGTTTTCTGAAGGAAGAAGAGGCCGCAACCACCCTAGCCCCTACCTCCCAATCCCATGAGACTTCAGACTCTGGTCTCCCCACCACAGCAGCGATTCTGCAGATGTGGGCTCCGGCTTTCTCCACCATGGATCTGAGTCCTTCTTTTGCAAGGCCTCGTGTGTTCTGAGGTGGATTCTTTACATTTCCAAAGGTTCCAAGTTGGCTTAGCACGTCCCCTCCAGGACGGAAGGTACCATTTGTGATACCCTGACCCAGGCCACCCATTGTACTACACTACGTCGGATGTAGAGGGTCCCGGTCCACACAGCCTGCCTGCTGGCCATGCAGCCCGCCAACGGCCCTGGCCACACAGTCCGCCAACGGCCCTGGCCATGCAGCCCGCCAACGGCCCTGGCCACACAGTCCGCCGCTGCCCCGGCCACACAGCCCGCCGCTGCCTCGGCTCTCTTGGCAGCAGCTCCTTGAATTTGTGGCAGCTGGCAATATTTTGTGTTGGTTTATTTTTACATGTGTACATTTACATTTTACATTAATATTCATTAAATATTAAGGAGCAAGATTCTGTGATGTAATTTTCAACAATAATCCTTTCTCCCAATCATCTCAAAAACCACATCAATTTCCATACAATAGCACTGAACAGACAAGATTAAATGAAGATTAAAACTTCCATGAAGACATTTAATTTCAATATTTAAGAATATAAAATAAATTAAATCCTAGAAGAAAATTAACATAGAAAGGCATTATAAAAACCAGAGACTTGCATTCTTATATGACTGCAATGCATTTCCTCTTGGTACTTGCTTGCCCATGTTTTGGAAGCTGTCATACACCGTGTCTATTGTACTGCTCACTTTCCTCTAATCCACATAAGAATTTAAGATAACGCTAAATACTCTTTGAATGGGATTTTAAAACCTTAGAAGCATAGTAACATGTTCAGATAATGTGCTATTGCCAGACTTTTCTGGTTTTAACAATTTTAGCAGCACCAATATGTGTATCGACACCCTGCTGTACAAATCTGTGTGTATGTCCTTTGAAAGCATGTTAGTAACACTGGGGAAGTGTCTAAGTCAGGAGAGCGGCTGCTGGGCAGCGACAAGCACAGCACAGTGACCGGGTGTTTCACCATACAGCTATAACCTCTGTGCTAAAAGACATGGAGAAAAGCAGACCCGTAGCCATGTTGATGCTTTAGGTTCAGTGAGAGATTCTGTTTCAAAAACAAAATGGAGAGCATGACTCTATTTCACACACATACACATACACGTGTGCGGCGTGTACACAAAGATATGATAGTACATGGAGAACATGACTGCCTCATGAACATGACTGTTTCACACACATACACATGTGCACGTACACACGAATATGATAGTGCATGGAGAGCATGACTGTCTCATGAACATGACTGTTTCACACACATACACATACTCATGTGCACGTACACACAGATACATTGGTAATATTTTAGTGAAGATATTTCTAAGTGGTTTTCTGAGTTTTGTCTTAGCTTTCATAATTTAGTGGACATGTATTAACCCTGATTACTGAACCATATAAGTACAGCAAGCATAGCTATGTCCTGTACTGGTTTTAGCCTCAGAGCATAACATTTAAAGTGAATTTAGGCATACATCTCCCCAAGATGTTTTTACTCATAAACTTAAGATCTAAATTTGTATGAATTCTGGTGAATTACTTAAGGGCCTCATTCATATGATTTCTGGTGAAATGTTTAGTAAAAGGTACTGAAACATTTCATAAACTACTCTCATTGTTTCTAAAAAGTAGCTCTTTCATTATTTTGGTCAATGCCCTTTGACTTTTTTCACAGTTCTGGGTAGTGCAGTGATCTGGGGTACCATCTGGTGTAAGAAAGACAGAGTGCTTAGCAAGCAGACCACACCATGTCCAGCTGGTCCCTTACTTGTCCTCTAAATGTAATACTCCTCTCCCCGTCTTCTCCAGTCTTCCCCCAGCCTTGTCACACCCACAGGGGACGCTTCCCCTCAGTTTCCTCCTCAGATGACCCTTGACTCTGACTGCTCTCGTCATATCATTCCTGAAGAGCATGGCGCCGTTAACAATACAGCATGGGCTTCTGTCAGCACCCACCCGGCCCTTCCTCCAGCCTGCAGCTCGGGTGCCTCTGCCATGAGAGGACCTTGGGAATATTGCCAGGCAAGGGACACAATCTGGGTTCTCGTTTGTGTGAAGTATTGTGACAGAAATTTTCAGGTAGCATATCAATCTACCCAGGATGGAAATTCCTGCAGGAGAAGTAGAGAAATGAAGTACAACCTGAGGAGTAGGGGGAGGCAGGAATGTAGACCCAAGAAAGAATATGTCTGCCCCTCTGTGGGGTGACCCAAGAAAGAGCAGGTGACAAGTGATGAGTCAGGAGGGCAAAGGGAGCCTTGCAGGGCACTGCACCGAGGACAGAGAGCTTAGGATCCAGGTGCACTGCAGAGGTCGGCCAGAGAGAACACAGAGCCACATCGCCTGCCATATTGGTTCCAAACATGTTTCAAACCAGTAGCCAAGGCAGCAGAGGGGAGTGTGAATATTCAGACTCTCCCCATTCAGAAACTCTGGAGTTTTGGGCCCAGCCATCTGTTTTAATTTCACTAGTGTACAGATAAATCTAAGAACCCCTTGCCCGTGATAGCAATATATAGGGTGCCAATGTTGTGAGCAGACAGCGTGGAGAATTCTGTTCTGGTTACATCCGCTTTCTCAGTGAATAAAAGCAGACACTCACAGGCTCCGGCGGCAGATATGGAGGTGGTAAACAGGAACTAGCAACAACTGGAGATTTGAGGAGAGAGAATGCTTATATGTAAATGACAGATAAACAGTCCACAGCCACAAATGGCTTGTGAGAAAGCCAGAGAGGAAAAAATGAATGGAATGGTTATGGTCTTGAAACATGAGTTTTATAAGGAAACATGGCTTTCTCCAAAAACCTCTGTCCTCTTTTCTCAAACCATGCTCACCTAGCTAGCATTGACACACTGAGTCCCCTGGTCCTTGGTGACAGAGCTGTGTATGCAGTCTTGCCATTGACCGTGTCCCAGATGCAATCCACAGCAAGCGCTTCCAAGCTAGTTGGATGGCAAACAAGTTAGCAGGAGCCAGAGTCTGTACTCACACAGTACTACAAAAACAAAGCCATCTACAAATCAGAACAAACCTTCTCTTCTGTGGTGACCAAGTTTTTTTATTTGGGCAAAATTTTTGGAAAAAACTGACCAGTTACAAAAGGGACCGTGATCTATCCATTTATATGAAATGAACAGCATGTTTTAGTTGCTTAGAACTGAGGACCAGGGCGAGATAAGACATTCCAAACTTGACCATTGTCCTGATCATATAAGCCTGTGTGTCAAGATCCTTTGAACTGTAGATCCTAGATGGGCTGATGATGGGATCATCTCAGGAAAGCTGTTTCAAAGCTTGAGCACCCACTGCTGGAAGAAAGTGAATGGAATGAATGAAATCTAATGAATAAATAGTTTAAGCCTATAACTGGATTTTCCTCACCTGTCATGTAAACAGAACTCACCCTCCCTTCCTTCCTACCTCCCTCCCTCCCTTCCTCTTTCCTTTCTGTTTTTGCTTTTTCAAGACCAGGTCTCTCTGTGTAGCCCTGGCTGTCCTGGAACTCACTCTGTACAGCAGGCCTCTGGCTCCCAAACTAGGAGTAAAGGTGTCCAACACCTCGTCATGCTTAAACAGCTCTCTTTTAATGCTATGAATTTTCCAAAACATCATTTCCAAACAAGCAAAGCTCTAGATTCTGACAATTAAAAAGATTTTAAATGACGTTTTTCTTTTCCAAGAAAGAAAGGAAGGAAGAGGGAGAGAAGCAGAGAGGGGAAGGAACGAGTGAGGAAAGCTCAGCCCGTTTTGAAAACCTCAGGTTGAATTCCGAAGCCACCTCCGCTCCTTAAAGCTGATTCTTTCTGGTCCTCCAAAGTCAACGCCCTGGAGGCACAGCAGGTCTTCCTCCTTCCTAGGGAAGGCCTATGCTGAGAGGAACACCGGTCCACTTCCAGCCCCTCTCCTGCCAGCGCTGTTTGCTATGTCTTGTTTTTGCGTCCACCTTCTGGACCCAGATTATGGAAGTGCACTCTCAGAGGCTGCGGCTGAGATGCAGCTTGCCTGTTTAGAAAGTGCTGGGGATCCTACTCACGCTCCTGGTGAACCGTAGTGACCAGGAAAGGAAGCTCTACTCCATCTTATCCTGCTGGAGGAAGAGTTCTAAGACATGCCGCCACACCTTGTAGCAGCAGGAGAGTATGCTGTCCAGACCAACCACCTGGGAACACTTACTCACACTTGTTGGGTGATATAAAGAAGGCATCCAGAAGCTATCTATCTAAGTTTCTCCGCTAATGGCTCTGTGACCTTGGGCAAGCCATTTCATTTTCCATTTCCCTGTCTAAAAATAAGCCGAATCACGTAATCTCTGGGGTTCCTTCCAACTCTGAACTGCAAAGAAGGCACTGAGCTTGGGAGAGGTGAAAGGCTAGCACCCCAGAGTGACCTAGGTTTCTATTTAGAATCATCTCCATCTACTTCTTTGGCATACAAGGGCCTGAGTTGCCTCCTGTTCGATAAAACAATGGGCTTATTACCAGCCTAGGTCCAACCTCTGGAGTGCTACACTCAGAACCACCATGGACTCTGTCTGTGGCAGTCCCAGCCCCCACTGGAAATATGTGGGGGCCGAGTGGGCCTGCATAGGGCAGGTGCAGTTAGCCGTGTGTCCCAGAGCTCATGGCTGCGCCGGCCTTCCAGTGAGGGTCTCCACTGTAGCCAAGGTGCACTTAGGACAGCCTGTCCAGTTGAACCGTAGCCGCCAGAGGACCCGGACTGGAAATCAGCTTTCTTGTTTGTTCCTTTCCTTCCTCCCTAAGTTTATTTTGGTTTGGAAGTCTGGCTTACCCGGGGGGAATGCAGACCTTTCTTCCTTTCCTGTGTCTGGGCCTCAGCCTGGCTTGGCCCACCCACCCCGGCTCTCTGGCGTCACTAACATGACTAGCTTCCCTTTTAGAATTTGCCCTCATGCCCCAAGTGTTTACAGGGTCCAGCCTTGGCCCCAGCTCCTCCTCTCCCTCTGCTCTGCCCAGAGGTACCCACCTCCAGCCCAGTGTGGACCAATGAGCACAAAGAAAGCATTCTGATGCACTAGACCAATCTGAGCTCCTGACTCTCTGCCCAAGGCTTTGGAAAGATCTCCTGGCATGGGGGAAAGTCACTAGACCCAAGTTAATATGCCTAATGGGTCATCAGCCTTGGCCTGCAGGTCCACTAGGTGTCTCTCTTAAATGCATTCTTCTGATTTCTGTAATGCAGCTACAGACACCAGGGTCCTCTGTACACCTGGCAGTCTCCCCTACAACCATCAAATAACCTTGTGTACCCCTTTAAAATGGAAACACCTCAAAGATCCCATGCATGCCTAAAGCCATCTCCCCTCCTTCTTCTGCAATGTGAGGGTCAGCCCTTTCCCTACACTATAAACCATTTCCTCCAGATGGGATCTCTTCCCAGGGTCTCTTCCTTGCTCCTCTTTAAAAGAAAATTATATGTATATATGTGTGTGTGTGAGTGTGTGTGTGTGTGTGTGTGTGTGTGATATTTATTATATATGTTATATTTATTATATATGTTATATTATAATTTATATATTATATTATATTTATTATATATAATGAAAGAATATGTATATGAGTATACAAATGAGGCATATATACATATAATTTTCTCTTTAAAAATATGTGTGTGAATAGACAGGCATGTATACATATCATCCTTTCATTGTCACTCAAAAGCCTCTGAATCTTCCACTAGGTTTTATTTTGGTTTGATGCTTTTAATGTTTATGTGTTGATTCACTACTTCTCATCTATGACTGAGTTTCCATTTACAAGTGTGGGGTTCCTCTATGACGTCTCCACACGTGCTTGTGATGTGCTTTGGCAGGGTTTGCCCTTCCTCTCGCCCTGTTCTGTGCCTTTCCTTTCTCCCCCATTTCTCTGTGACCCTTCCACATTGCTAGTCCTCATTTACTTTAATATTTTTCTTTCATATCTATAGGAAAACACTTGTCTTTGTGTGGTTGGCATGTTTCCATGTCTCTTGTTCCTCCTATCCTGCAGACAACATAGTTTTATTCTTCATAGCTGAGTAAAACTCCACTGTAAATTTCAAAACCCATGTTCTGAGCAGAGCCTCGCCCACTCCCCACCCCACCCCTACCATGTCTGTCTTTCATCCCCCACTGACTCTGACATGATCCATCCAGCAACCAAGTGACACTTGTTAAAGTCATGGAGGCCCATGACCATCTTCTGACTTCTTACCAGAGTCACTACCCAAGTCACTCTTCCCTGTCACAAGCACCTCCCTAGAGTCTGTGCTTTAAAGCCGTAGGCCCTAGAACTCTGTTCCATAGACTCTTGCATGCATATATGGCCTCCCTTAGTAGCTCACTCTTTCTCTTCTTCCCTTTATTAAAAATAGGTTCTTTTTTCATACGTTGTACTCTGAGTACAGTCTCCCCTCCCTCTGCGCCTCCCAGGTCCTCCCCACCTTCCCTCCCATTGAGATGCACTCCTTGAGCTCTGGGGAGAGAGACTGGATGTCGACATTCAATTTAGAACTGTCTCTCTGTCTCTGTCTCTGTCTCTCTCTGTCTCTCTCCCTCTCTCTCTCTCTCTCCCTCTCCCTCTCCCTCTCTCTCTCTGTCTCTCTGTCTCTCTCCTTCTCTCTCTCTCTCTCTCTCCCCCTAGCTGTGGGTCTTTATATCTGTTCCCATCTGCTTCTCTGATGACGGCTGTATAAGGCAATGCTCTAGGATGTCATTAGAATGGAGTAGAGAGAATCCCATTAGGAATCATTTCATGGTTACATTTTTAGACCTGTAGTGTTTGATTTTACCCAGGGCCCTGGACTTAGTCACCAGTTCGTGGCCACCCCCACTGTATCAGGTACGGGTTCCACCTCATGGAGCGGACCTTAAGTCGAATCAGACGTTGTCGGTTACTCTCACAAGCTTTGTGCTACTACTGTCCGCTCAGATTTTTCAGGGAGAACAACATTGTAGACCAGAGCTAGGTTTTGTGGCTAGGTCAGTGTGCACATTTCTTTTTGGTAGCCTGCAGAGTGCCTTCCCATACCAAAGGCCCTAGAACATAAGGGTAAAGCGTCAATGTAGTCACCAGCTACCCAGTTTCTACGGGTTGTATGAGTGTTGTCTTCAGCAATGGGGTCTTGATCTTCCTTTTGGAAAGCAACCTGTTGTCTTGGCAACAGCCTGGGTTGTGTCTTCATTTGGTGGCAGGAAATGGATGGTAGAGGTTTTCTCTCCTTTATTATTTGGAGATTTTATTAGGATCACCTTCATATATTTTAGGGAATTTCCATTGCACTAGGTTTCCATTGAGGTTACCCCTCAAATGGCCCTAAATTCTATCCGACTCTCCCTACAGTCCCTCTCACAAGCCAATCTCCCCTCTCATTTCTTTCTCTTCCTGTCCCCGGTCCACCATAAAGTCTAGTCTATCTCCCCCCCCTCCCAGGAAAATCCATGTGTTTCCCCCTAGTTCCTTCCTCTACACCTAACCTCTGTGGTCTGTGGATTTGTAGCTTGGTTATCAACTTATTTCATGACTGATATCCACATACATATAAGCAATTATATATCGTACTTTTCTGGGTTTGGGTTACCTCACCACTAATTTTACAGGAGTCACTGACAGGACCAGGGATAAGGGGATATGTGAGCATATTAGGAGACGCCTACAGGAGCAGGAATGAGGGTTACCTCCAGGAGAGTGGGGGGTTATCTGTGAAGGTGGACCATGAGAGATAGTTACCTCTAGGAGAAAGAGGGGAGATACCTGTGGGGTGGATCAGGAATGAGGTTTACTTCCAGAATAGGGAGAGTTATCGTGGGGCGAGGATGTTTCGGTGCCTGCATTACAGGAAGGCCCGCATGAGAGACAGTTCACAAAAGCTGTGTCACCTTGGCTGCTCTACCAGACAGCCTCCTCTTCCCTTGCACCTGTGGTATCACCTCAAGGAAGGGCTTCTGGGTCTGTTTTGTAAGTCTCATGAGCCCATCCTTCTGCAGAAAGGAGTGTTTCAATCCAGGGGAAACAACTGTACAAAACACGCATAAAGGGAGAGAGAATGGGGTGATGGAAGGATGTGGTTATGGTGCATTTGATCTAAGATAATGTACTTCCACTCAGGTACAAGATGGACTGAGTGAATGAACATAATGCAGATTTTTTTTCCTTAACAAAGAACAAGAGAGACTTAAGGATTTAATCACACGAATCAGTTAAAGTACTTTATCCTCAGAAAACAAAAAATAAAGATGTGTCTCTGTTAGACCCTACCCCTGGACTCTATTTCTATAGGAATATTATAATGATGATAAAAATCAAGTGTGATGTGTGTTTCAGGGAGCACAGTGCTTCTGGAATGCAGACTGGAGGCTTGAGCCTCCCCCCCCCCCCCCCCCCGCTGTTAGGGAGGAGCCCCCTGCTGTTAGGGAGGAGCCCCTGCTGTTAGGGAGGAGCCCCCTGCTGTTAGGGAGGACCTGCTTGTGGAGACTCAGCCTTCCTCTTCCACATGACCACTGTCATTAGCACCCCTCCCACGAGCTCAGCTATTGGTCACAGGAAAATTAAGGTGATACATGTGCCAGTTGTGTTTGGAACAAAGTCTTTGTTTGAACACGGAGACATGCCAACAGTCCCTAGAAAGAAATGCCTTAGTGCATTTAGTGAGCTCCAAAGAACTGAGTTCTTTCTGAGGAGAAAAGAGAAGGAAGAAAAGGAGGGAAAGAAGGGGAGGGTGGAAGTCAGACAGACAGACAGACAGACAGACAGACAGACATAACCTTGATAACCAAACCTGTAATGCTGAGCCTTTCCTAAGTTCTAGAAAGCTGGCCTCTCAGGAGCGGATGCTCAGTACTCACTGGAAGGACAATTATCAAACAAATTGATAATGTAATCAAAATTTACCCTGTGAAGGTAAATTTGAGTTTTAGAAAGAAGCCAAATGTCATGAAGAACCAAATCTAGTAAATGCACTCAGGATTCAAACAAGGTTTAGTTCCAAGATCACCCGCTCTCTGGCATGGTAAGAAAAAGAAGCAACTTTGAGAACAGACCATCTGGTTCCTCATGAAGAGTTTCAGAAACCTGTGAAGAAATGGAAAATATCCCCAGCTTCTTCAGACGGCAGGGCTTGCACATTCTGCTGTGTTTGTTTAAAACCCTGGTCTCTTTTCTTTAGAGATTTGAGCTGGCTATCCACTAAGCCAGCGAAGGCTGGCAAGGTATGTTTGATTTGGCCAATGTGGCGGTTTTATTTTAAAATTGAATTAGAATTTTAAAACCAGGAGATTCCAAGTACAAATTTGGATTTCTGGTCTCCTCTGGAAAATCTGAAGACCCAGTAAAATTGCTTCCGAGGCTTGT
The DNA here is from genome assembly GCF_947179515.1 of Apodemus sylvaticus. Taxonomy (NCBI): domain Eukaryota; kingdom Metazoa; phylum Chordata; class Mammalia; order Rodentia; family Muridae; genus Apodemus; species Apodemus sylvaticus. The sequence continues at coordinate 116,411,903 of NC_067479.1, forward strand.
GTGGTTCCTGGAGCTGTTTCTGCTCCTCAGTGGAGGAGACAGTGAGGCCAGCCCCAGTCCTCTTGCCCTTACTGTCAGCTCTGAAGTGGCATTCCAGGTGTCCCTCCCTCCCTCCTGGCTCACTGGCTGTCTGTGGCATCTGCCCCAGAATGAAGTCCTGTGGGCGTCTACTGCATGGATGCGCGTACAGCTTCGAGCATGGCATGGGCATGAATGGACGCCTAGCATCGAGCATGGGTTCCTATTTGATGGGTGGATGTCTAGACTCTGGCTCCCAAAAATATTCACGGCCTCTTGAGCCACACTGAGCAGGAAAGATATCTAAGTGTTCCCGTTTCCATACAACTAATGCAGTGTGTGTTTCTCCCCTCCCCCACGGGAGCTGACGGCACTGCTGTGCTGCTGTTGCATTAGTTCCCAGCAGTCTGGGAAAACATCCCTTCTTCTTCAAGCTTCCCACCTTTGTGTGCACTTCTTTGTGCTTTATTTATTTTATTCTTCTCAGGTTGCTAAAATAGATTCAAGTTCTGGAGTAAAAGTGTCACCACCAGTCATTTAGCTACCCAGGTCCCCCTCCCTGTGAGCAAACATGGCTTCTGGCCTGTGCATCCCCAAATACTCCCTGCGTAAATGTCTGTGTCCTTCAGTCTCTGTGTGCCTGGGTGTCACATACCCTGCACACCCTTGTTCACAAGGTCTCCTAGCAGTTATTCCATGTCTCAAAGTCTTTCCCCGTTTTTAATATTCACACAGTGTCCCGGGGGGTGAGTGTTCTGTGGGCTATTTACATTGTGACTGAGGGCAGATGTTTAAATTTTACAAATTGACGTGTACTGGGATCCTCAGTGACATGAATGTTCACAAGAATTGAGATGTGCGTGGGCATCTGTGTTGTATGTCATAGTAAAAGATCTTTGCTCCTCTCGGGCAAGGAGAGGGACCCCTTGGCTTTCTTTTGTGGCTTCTGTTGGTGTGCTTCAACTGTCTGTAACTTGACATTTAAGCAGAGGTAGGATACTAACTGTGGGTCCAACTGTAGGGTATTTTCCCCATGGATGGTTTTCTGTTTATCTTATCTGCGTCAGTTGATGGAGCCAGCTCTTATCTCTGTGAGTCTCTGTCTATATTAAATTCTCGGGCAGGGTGCCCATCTCATACATTGGCCCCTGTGTCTGAATGTCTATCACCGTCCATCAATCTGCTACCTTCCCACAGCAGCCATAGGTGCTGCGTTAATGGTGCGGGCACTGTGCTGTGCCCCACTAGCTGACAGGCAGCTTTGTTCCTTCTTCCTTTTCAACAATGTTCTCGCAGTTAATATTGTGTCAAGATGACCTCTATATAGCCTTGCTCGGGCTGCGGAGCCATCATGACCAAGCAGAGGGCATCATTCAAATCCATTTTATTATCCCACAAAGAAATCAATACCTTTCCCTCAGCGGACTCTACTAAGCACTGCCAGTTTAGCATTTACCCTGTCTGTGGGAAATGCTCTGCTTTGCCAGGAGAACTCTTCCTTCTCTTTGTTTCCATTGATTCCTTTACTGACACTTTATTTAAGCCTTTTATATCAGTATTGATAAGCAATGTGGGAATTTCTTTTCTAGTGTCTTTCTTAGCCTCAGAAATAAGAATTGAGGAAATGTGTTGTTTTCTCAACTTTTTTGAGCGATTCTTTTGACCTATGAAATCTTCTTGCACTGAAACCACTATGTTTCAGTGCACAAAACCATATTTGGCAGTTTCAGGGAGGGAGAGAGGTTCCATGAACAATTGTTCTCTATAATTTATGGTTCCTTTTCTATCTCATAGTAGAATGTCTTAAAAAATAATTTGGTATATAGTTATCAGCTATTTGGCTGATTCTCAATACCAAGAGCAGAGCTGTCCTCGAACTCTTAGCTTTGCACATTGGTCAACTTCTTTTCCCTTCTTTAGTTAGCTCATCAGCTATTTTGATTTTGCTCTTCCAAAAATCAGCTTTGTGATCTTTCTTATCAGCTGCTATAATAGTCCCTAATTCTGTAGACTTTCTGCCTGTGACCTGGTATTTTTGTTTCCATTGCTTTTACTGTATTATAATTATTTTCTATAGGTCCTTCAGTCATTTATTTTTAAGCCATGAAAATTATCTAAACGTTGGCATGCTTTCATCGCCAGCCCTGACAGTGTCCAGCCTCAGAGCTGCTGTCGCACTTTTTTAAAAGAGTGAGTCCTTCCTTTACTCCTGTTGATGGAGTGCTGTTTAGGGGAGAACTTTCTTGCATTCGAAATAACTTCCCTTCTTTCCTGGTATGTGTTGGCTTGTGTTTGTTCCTGTAAAATTTCTGAGTTGTTTGTGCTGCAGGATAATTTCTCAAGATCAAGGATTCCTCTTATTCCAAGCTTACAAAATGTCATGGTGTCTTTTTTAAAAAGCCACTGAGTAATACCCCATTGTGTAGATGTGCTCCATGTTCTGTACGCACTCTCCAGTTGAGGGACATCTGGGCTGCATCCAGCTTCTGCTATTATGAATAGAGTTGCTGCGAAAGTGACCATGGTCAAGCAAGTGCCCTGTGGTACGATGGAACATCCTGATATCGCCAAACTGTGCCCATGGTTTATAATTCTTCTTTCTTTTCTGCATTCTGTAACCCCCTTCTCAAGTGTAAAGTTTTGTTTACAATTCTAAACTAATATTACTGTGATTATTCTGATATTACTTTATACCTATTTGATCTTTTAATGACAGAGCACTATTTGACTTACATTTTGTTTTTCCTTGAATTTGTGTTTTATTTAACTTCATAACTTATTTAACTTGATACTTTTACTTGGTGTTTAATTATTCATAAAACCTGTTTTGCTCGTGACCAATAACTTAAGCTTAATTAAACTTAACTAAGTACTGTCAGTTAATCTGAGATCTCAAAGTCGAAGACTTAGGAGGCACAGGTTGTTGCTGGCGGTGTGCCTGAGAATGAGGGAGAGCAGCCTGCATACAATGCCTGTGTGCTCCATCCATGTGCTGTGTGCCTGTGTGCTCCATCCAGGTGCTGTGTGCCTGTGTGCTTCATCCATGTGCTGTGTGCCTGTGTGCTCCATCCATGTGCTGTGTGCCTGTGTGCTCCATCCATGTGCTGTGTGCCTGTGTGCTCCATCCATGTGCTGTGTGCCTGTGTGCTCCATCCATGTGCTGTGTGCCTGTGTGCTCCATCCATGTGCTGTGTGCCTGTGTGCTCCATCCATGTGCTGTGTGCCTGTGTGCTCCATCCATGTGCTGTGTGCCTGTGTGCTCCATCCATGTGCTGTGTGCCTGTGTGCTCCATCCATGTGCTGTGTGCCTGTGTGCTCCATCCATGTGCTGTGTGCCTGTGTGCTCCTTCCATGTGCTGTGTGCCTGTGTGCTCCATCCATGTGCTGTGTGCCTGGGTGCCCCATCCATATGCTGTATGCCTGTGTGCTCCATCCATGTGCTGTGTGCCTGTGTGCTCCATCCATGTGCTGTATGCCTGGGTGCTCCATCCATGTGCTGTGTGCCTGTGTGCTCCATCTATGTGTGTGTGCCTGTGTGCTGTGTTCCTGTGTGTTCCATCCATGTGCTGTGTGCCTGTGTGCTCCATCCATGTGCTGTATGCCTGTGTGCTCCATCCATGTGCTGTGTGCCTGTGTGCTCCATCCATGTGCTGTGTGCCTGTGTGCTCCATCCATGTGCTGTGTGCCTGTGGGCTCCATCCATGTGCTGTGTGCCTGTGTGCTCCATCCATGTGCTGTGTGCCTGTGTACTCCATCCATGTGCTGTGTGCCTGTGTGCTCCATCCATGTGCTGTATGCCTGTGTGCTCCATCCATGTGCTGTGTGCCTGTGTGCTCCATCCATGTGCTGTGTGCCTGTGTGCTCCATCCATGTGCTGTGTGCCTGTGTGCTCCATCCATGTGCTGTGTGCCTGTGTGCTCCATCCATGTGCTGTGTGCCTGTGGGCTCCATCCATGTGCTGTGTGCCTGTGTGCTCCATCCATGTGCTGTGTGCCTGTGTGCTCCATCCATGTGCTGTATGCCTGTGTGCTCCATCCATGTACTGTGTGCCTGTGTGCTCCATCCATGTGCTGTGTGCCTGTGTACTCCATCCATGTGCTGTGTGCCTGTGTGCTCCATCCATGTGCTGTATGCCTGTGTGCTCCATCCATGTACTGTGTGCCTGTGTGCTCCATCCATGTGCTGTGTGCCTGTGTGCTCCATTCATGTGCTGTGTGCCTGTGTGCTCCATCCATGTGCTGTGTGCCTGTGTGCTCCATCCATGTGCTGTGTGCCTGTGTGCTCCATCCATGTGCTGTGTGCCTGTGTGCTCCATCCACGTGCTGTGTGCCTGTGTGCTCCATCCATGTGCTGTGTGCCTGTGGGCTCCATCCATGTGCTGTGTGCCTGTGTGCTCCATCCATGTGCTGTGTGCCTGTGTACTCCATCCATGTGCTGTGTGCCTGTGTGCTCCATCCATGTACTGTGTGCCTGTGTGCTCCATCCATGTGCTGTGTGCCTGTGTACTCCATCCATGTGCTGTGTGCCTGTGTGCTCCATCCATGTGCTGTATGCCTGTGTGCTCCATCCATGTACTGTGTGCCTGTGTGCTCCATCCATGTGCTGTATGCCTGTGTGCTCCATTCATGTGCTGTGTGCCTGTGTGCTCCATCCATGTGCTGTGTGCCTGTGTGCTCCATCCATGTGCTGTATGCCTGTGTGCTCCATCCATGTGCTGTGTGCCTGTGTGCTCCATCCATGTGCTGTGTGCCTGTGTGCTCCATCCATGTGCTGTGTGCCTGTGGGCTCCATCCATGTGCTGTGTGCCTGTGTGCTCCATCCATGTGCTGTGTGCCTGGGTGCTCCATCCATGTGCTGTGTGCCTTTGTGCTCCATCCATGTGCTGTGTGCCTGTGTGCTCCATCCATGTGCTGTGTGCCTGTGTGCTCCATCCATGTGCTGTGTGCCTGTGTGCTCCATCCATGTGCTGTGTGCTCCATTCATGTGCTGTGTGCCTGTGTGTTCCATCCATGTGCTGTGTGCCTGTGTGCTCCATCCATGTGTGTGTGCCTGTGTGCTGTGTTCCTGTATGTTCCATCCATGTGCTGTGTGTCTGGGTGTTCCAACCATGTGCTGTGTGCCTGTGTGTTCCATCCATGTGCTGTGTGCCTGGGTGCTCCATCCATGTGCTGTGTGCCTGTGTGCTCCATCCATGTGCTGTATGCCTATGTGCTCCATCCATGTGCTGTGTGCCTGTGTGCTCCATCCATGTGCTGTGTGTCTGTGTGTTCCATCCATGTGCTGTGTGCCTGTGTGCTCCATCCATGTGCTGTATGCCTGTGTGCTCCATTCATGTGCTGTGTGCCTGTGTGCTCCATCCATGTGCTGTATGCCTGTGTGCTCCATCCATGTGCTGTGTGCCTGTGTGTTCCATCCATGTGCTGTGTGCCTGGGTGCTCCATCCATGTGCTGTGTGCCTGTGTGCTCCATCCATGTGCTGTATGCCTATGTGCTCCATCCATGTGCTGTGTGCCTGTGTGCTCCATCCATGTGCTGTGTGTCTGTGTGTTCCATCCATGTGCTGTGTGCCTGTGTGCTCCATCCATGTGCTGTATGCCTGTGTGCTCCATCCATGTGCTGTGTGCCTGTGTGCTCCATCCATGTGCTGTATGCCTGTGTGCTCCATTCATGTGCTGTGTGCCTGTGTGCTCCATCCATGTGCTGTGTGCCTGTGTGCTCCATCCATGTGCTGTATGCCTATGTGCTCCATCCATGTGCTGTGTGTCTGTGTGTTCCATCCATGTGCTGTGTGCCTGTGTGCTCCATCCATGTGCTGTGTGCCTGTGTGCTCCATCCATGTGCTGTGTGCCTGTGTGCTCCATCCATGTGCTGTGTGCCTGTGTGCTCCATTCATGTGCTGTGTGCCTGTGTGTTCCATCCATGTGCTGTATGCCTGTGTGCTCCATCCATGTGCTGTGTGCCTGTGTGTTCCATCCATGTGCTGTGTGTCTGGGTATTCCATCCATGTGCTATGTGTCTGTGTGTTCCATCCATGTGCTGTGTGCCTGGGTGCTCCATCCATGTGCTGTGTGCCTGTGTGTTCCATCCATGTGCTGTGTGCCTGGGTGCTCCATCCATGTGCTGTGTGCCTGGGTGCTCCATCCATGTGCTGTGTGCCTGTGTGTTCCATCCATGTGCTGTGTGCCTGTGTGTTCCATTCATGTGCTATGTGCCTGGGTTCTCGTTACTACTTCTTTCTAGGGTGTGATTCTTTGAGGGGTACGCTTTGTGAGATGGGGACAGTCCAATCTTTTTCCTGTAACCATCATATCACACTATTGTCTGTCTTCACCCTCTGGCTAATCTCTGTGAGGAGTGGTATATTGACTCATTTTCTACTATGTGACAAAATCCTATGACCAAGAGCAACTCAAGGAAGGAAGAGTTTACTTTGACCTACAGGGGCAGAGCCCATCATGGTGGGAAAGGCAAGGCAACAGGCAGGCGTGGTGGCAGATGCAGGCAGCCTGCTGAACACACGCCCATGCACACACAAGACCCAGAGAGTGAACCGAGGATGGACCAGGCTATCAACCCTCAAAACTTGGCTTGGTGATGTAACTCCTCCACCAAAGCTGGTCACCTCCTCAAGGTCTATAACCTACCCACAAAAGCACCACCAACTGGGGAAGGGAGTGTCCAAACACTGGAGCTTACTGGGGAAGGAGGGAGGGGCAAACAAGTGAAGCAAGATGCTCAATGCCTTTGCCGATCAGGGTAATTAGCACAAGCACTCGGGCTGCATCTCTGCCCGGACCTGTCACTCTTCATGGGGCAATCAAGTCCCCACATCCCTTCAGGGTTCCTCATTGCTTCTTGCCAGGAGCCAGATCATACTATACAAGGAGCTCCGCCTGTTATGCACAAGTTTTCTTATGAACTTTATAACCTAAATCAAGATGCAAAATAGACAAGCCAGAGAAAGGAACCTATCTCCTTGTCTTAGGTTGTGTTTCTGTGTCAGAAAGATCCTGTCCCAGAGAGGAAAAGTTTCCTGTGTCAACGCAAGTGTTTATTTCAAACCATCTTGGATTTGAAATAATGTCATTATAAGAAATCTCTTAAAGACCAAATGTTGTTTAAGAATAATAATTGTTTTAAAATATCTAGACAATACATAACAGAAAAGGCAGAAAAATAGTCTCAAATGTTAGAAGTTAACTAACACAGGTTTTGTATTATTTTCTCCTTTGTTCATTCTATGTGTAAAAACATTTACAAAGTAAACACATTTTATTTCATAGGAAATAATTTTTAAAAGTTGAATAGTGGGGCTGGGAAGACAGTCAGTGGATCACGTGTGTGCTGCTGCATCAGCGAGAGGCCCTGAGTTTGGGTTCCCAGGATCCGTGAATGGCTCAGCACAGTAGCATTCGCCTGTAATACAGTGTTCCTGTGGGAAGTTGGGGGCTGAAGAAAGGAGAGTCCGTGAACTGTAAGAGTGAGCTAGTCTGACTTCTGCAGCAAAAAGTGAGAAGCCTGTTTCAGACAAGACTGGAGGTAGGAGGACCTGAGGCTATCCTCTGACCTCCACACAGGCTATGGGAGGTAGGAGGACCTGAGGCTATCCTCTGACCTCCATACAGGCTATGGGAGGTAGGAGGACCTGAGGCTATCCCCTGACCTCCACACAGGCTATGGGAGGTAGGAGGACCTGAGGCTATCCTCTGACCTCCATACAGGCTATGGGAGGTAGGAGAACCTGAGGCTATCCTCTGACCTCCATACAGGCTATGGTATGATGTGAGTCTGGAGCCATGACATGTATATGCACACACTTTTTAAAAATGGGACACTAGTTTCTCTCTACTGCCCTTTGGTTGGTGGTTACTGTTCTCCATATGTGCTTAGCTCTGGGATGGAAGTTATTGAAGCCTCTTGAACTTCACAGAGATGGGCTTTGACTGGGTCAGTGGTGTTGCTCCAGGTAAGCCCATTGAGAGCAGTCATATATGTTTACAAGCAGGCTGCTAATATGCAATTCTCAGAGAGACACGCAATGTCACGCTAACTCACGGAAACGGGATTTGATACGGAGAATTGGTTGTGGCGTAGGTGTTGGAGCACTGGAGCACTCTGGAACTTGGTGACAAGAAGCAGCTTGTTATCTTTGTCGTTGGGAAATGGAGAGAGCAGCCAGGATTGCTGAAATCCAGGAACTCAAAGGAGCAGTCAGACAAGCAGGTGTCCTAGCTGCTGGAGCCTCTGCGAGACCACAGAGAACGGGAAATCTAAGAGGAACAGCTGCTCCAGCCAACAGCCAGGGCCAGAGGACACCCACCTCAGAGTCCTTCGCCAAGGTTCTCTGAGGAATGGCTTGCCAAGTGCTAGCCCAGAATTTCAGAGCAGAGCAGGGTAGATTTGTTGCCGATGGGCGACAAATAACCATGTGGCAGTCAGCTTTGGGACAGGAAGTGAGGGATTTGTAGCTGCTGCCATCTCCGTCCCCTGTGCTAGGCCAAACCTCCCCTCTGAGCAGCTACTGATGCCCTAGATCTGCAGATATCATCTCCAGAACGTGTCCTTTATTGTGGGTCTATTCATTTCAGCCGCCTCCAGCGCTGCCAATGTGTGATAGGTCCACAAGCATGGAAGGGGTTGGGACTGAGGACCAGTCTGCTTTCACATTCTCCGACCCAGCCAGTTCATGGGTAAAGCTTATGCTCATGAACTTGACCCCAAAATAATAGGAATAATATTGTCAATCAAATGGAGCAGCAGTTATTAATAGAATGTCTGATTTTATGAATAATCATGTAACCTTCGCTGAACTTAGAAATGTCTCATCGCTGTCAAGACATGTTTTGCTATCTCCTAAGTAAGATGTGTCTCACTGGCACAGAGTTGGCTATATGAATTTTCAGACTCATCAAGGATGAACTTTTGAAATGTTTCATGTCACGTGAACAAATCTTGTGTTCTACATACTAAATTTTCAACAGTTTGCTATTTTATTCTTGATAGAGAATTTATGTGTTTAAAATTCGACAGATTGTATTATTGTTATGTTTTTATCTTCATAGCTGTCAACACTAGGAGCTATTTATTAAGATCCTTCACTCAGAGCTGATGAGATGGATAGGCATTGCTTGCTGACTTTACCACAAAGCCAAGAGCCCCAGTCATTCGTTGGCCTTGAACTTGGAGTTCAAGTGTTAGTTTCAGCTCCACACCTGTGCATCTTGTGTGGGCTTCCCATTGTTTCCTCAATGCTTTAGAACCTAGCTGACTCCACTTCCTTCAGGAACCTTTCTTTTTCAAATCACAAGGATTTTTTCCCCTGTAAAATCAATGGTCTATGTTTCTACGGCAAGAAAAGTCAGCAACATGGCTTGGTGGTCAGGGGCCAGTGATGTTAGGGTCCACTGTCCTTCATGCAGTAAAACAAGGGAGCAAGTCCTGCCTACAGGAAACGTGACTCCAGAGAGGTTAGGAGTAGAGCAAGCCAAATCACACCCATAACAGAGATTATCCTGTGACTAAAACTGTATTTCGAGGAAAAGCAGCAGCTGTACTAAAAGCACTGATTTGAGTGTTCTTCCATGGTTGCCATGGTTGAGGTCCCAGCTGAGACCAGCAACAGTACCTGCCAATCACTGTGCTGCTGCCTAGCCTTGTCTGCCTTGCAATGACTAGTGCTCCAGCCATCACCCTTTCCTAATGTTGCCAACTTGTGTTAAAGAAGCCATCTCACCCTGATACTATCGTATCACACTCTACACCCTTTTCCAAACCCTAACCCTTCAGCTGACACATGAAGTCAGCTACACTTTGAATGATTAGCAGGGCCACTTCCTCCAGGTAACAGAGTCACCAGAAGATGCATTTATCTCTAGCACCTGGCCCTCAGGTCACAAGCATCCATTGTCAACAAGTGTGACAGAAACACCTGCCACTTGCTGGGCACATCCTGGGTACCTGTGAGCTCATAGTGCAAGGTACAAGTTGTCTCATTTAGGGCTACTAGACGCATGGTAAGAGAATAATATATATTTGCAGATATCCTTGCAAATATCTAGATGGAGTGGTCAAAATAATTTTAGTCCGGTAATCTATGCTCGACAGAACTCACATCCTGAAAGACCCTCAGTGCACAAGGGTCTTGGCCAAGAAAAGTTTCTTGTGATGACTGTGCAAGGGATGTGGTGGGGATTCTGGAACGCAGCAAGGGTCTGTGTTTTGAGGTGTTGGGTGTGTTTGCTCCTTGGAGATAATGAAGGGTGACTTGTTTTCAGTGAGTTTTGCCTTCCACACTCCCAATGGCCCTCCACCCTTCTGATAATATACTAGTTACAACCTGCTTGGGTGTGTCCTGTCAACCCCAAAAGGCATTGCTTGTTAGAGGAGAAGGTCAGTCATGATCTGCCTGCACCAACATACCACCCACCCAAGGCGCTCACACGTGGCTCAGTTCTCAGGGGCACTGGCTCCTCTCTTTCCTCGCCCCACTAACAAATGATGAAGGACGGGGTTCCCTCCTTACCTCTACCCTATCCGTGAGCAGAGAACAACTCTGACCTTCCATCCCCTCAAATGTGGTAGTTATAGTGTTGAAGCGCTACGTTCTCCTCAGAGCCTCCAGTCTCTGATTGCTCCTGACTGTGTGGTGCAGCTCCCACCTAGGGAATCTGTGGTAAGACCACTGAGGTAGGCTGGCTCAGCTGGGCCCTTAGTCCTCTTGAGCATGCGTCAACATTCTGAACAAAGCAGACAAAAAGCTTTCTTCTGGGTTGCTTAGCAGGTTTGCTACCAAGTCTCAAGAGTGTGACCATGGCTCCATTGAGCTGTTCCACTGTAACTACAGCCTGCTGCTTTCCCTTGTGTGTTCTTAGATGACCACAGCATCGGTGAGTTGGAAGAAGGCTCACGGGGCTAAGGGCCAGGCAGCATCCTGGTTCCCAACTGTAGACAGATGGGCTTCTGTAGTGCGCGGGACAATGAGCCATCAGTACACGGTGAATGGTGTCCTTGGAGCCGAGGGTATTTCTGGCACTCCGTACGTAGAAGTGTCAAATCCAGGCCCTCAAGGTGGCTCAGAGCGTACAGATGCTTGCAACCAAACTTGACAGCCTGAATTCTGTCCCCACGTGAAGGAAAGAGAACTGACCCCTGCAAGTGGCCCACTGACCTCCAAACATACACTGTGGGGTGGGGATTCATACACACACACAATTGTGCATTCACAGATACACACAAACATACACCATAGGGTGGGAGTTCATACACACACACACATACACACACACACACAATTGTACATTCACAGATACACACAAGCACACACCATGAGGTGAGGGTTCACACACACACACAATTGTACATTCACAGATACACATTAAATAAATAAATACACAAACAAATGACTAACTATAATTTTAAAGTCTCAAATATATACAAAGTTCACTTCCATACAGAGGTATGCCAAACCATATTTAGGTTTAGTTTCTAAAACTAAATAAATGGTCGTCAGTAAAAATCAATTGCTCTTGAATTGCATGTTGTTATCAACAAGTAGACGTGTGTCTGGCAGCAGTGATGGTGAGGAACGCTCTCCTTTCCTCACTGTGGGACCCTAGCCAGAGACAATGCATGTTTCTGGTTCGGCTTTAGATTTCATACTGTGTGGGATGCTCAGGATAAGAGTGAATTTAAACCATTGTGATACAGTTCACCCTTTGAAAGATCAATGGATTCCAGTAAATTTTCAGAGCTGTGTGGCCATCACCATAATCTCCCTTTAGGACATTTTTCTCAGTCCTAAAGGAAACTGCATGGCCACTAACAGCCACTTTCTTTCCACTAGCCCTGCCAGACAGCCTCAGACAGCCATGCCCTCATTTCTGACTCTGGAAATATAGTTTTACAGCTAGATATTGCCTGCAATTCCTAGTAACTAAAATCACGTGGTAAGTGTTGTCCTCAAAACTTGTGATTTGTGATGACATCCATTTCCTTCCTATATTCTCAGCTTCCCTTCCCCCATCCAGCACCTGCCTTTCCCACCAAATGTGGTCACAATCCTTCATCTAAAAACTGTTTATTCAGTGCCTGCTATGTCCTACAGCCTGTATTAGCTTGCGGGGTCACCCATGGCACAGAGCTGACTTCCTATCAGAGGATATTGCATGATTACCAGAAGATGCTGAGTCCTTGGGAAGGAGGGTATCAGGAAGCCAGCATCCAGGGAGGACTGTCACAGTGGGGTCTGGAACTCCTGAGGGGAATCTTCAAGGCGGTGGGGTACGCAAGACTTAATGGAGGCAACGACCCAAACAGGGCCTCACCCAGGAAGAATTTGAGCAAAGGATGTGTTTGAGGAATAACAAGCATGCTGGTAAGACACAAGTGGAGTGATGACACAATGGGACAAGGAGACAGATGTGGATGTCACATCTGGTTTTGAGCAGAGAGGTTATGTGGGCTGAATTTTATTTTAATAGTACCATTGTGACTGCCATGTGGAGGTGCAACCAAAACAGACTCAGGGACTCTGGTATCTTAGTCACAGAGCACTTCCCGTGTGTGCAATGGCCTGGGTTCAGTTCCCAGCACTTTAAGATAAATGGACTGTGCTGCAGACCTTGTAGAAGGCCACCCTGGGGCAGTAGTCTTCAGCTTTGGCTATGACTTGGGCAGCCTTACAAAACTGGTCTGGTTACAGAAGGCTAATTGCTAAGGTTACAAGGATTTTTCAAAGCTGTCTGGAGGCAGGGTGTGTGTGTGTGTGTGTGTGTGTGTGTGTGTGTGTGTGTGTGTTTCAACCTCCATTGACCACTAGAGTTTGGATCATTGGATTTGGTCCCGTGGATTTTACTTTGCAACTAGGAAAACAATACTTCACAGAAGACCCTGGCTGCAAATTGGCAAAACTATGCCTGGTAGTGGCCAGAGACAGCACAGCTGTAACAGTGGCTGAACTAGGGGACAGTGCTACAGACAGCTATAAACTGGGTGGACCCTAGCCAAAGCTCACTAGTCAAGCCAGCCACGAAGTTTACTCTGTCCTTTGGCTGAGTTCGATGTAAACTTCTGGGTGTGAGAAAGGGTTTCTCTCACTTAGGAGAAGGTCTGCTACTTGAGTCGATACAGAACAGAAGATTAAGGCCAGCACTCCAGCAAGCTGGTCTGTGATTCAGTTTTGAAGAATAATTGTGTCAGTAGCCAAGCATTGTATACAAAGCTGCTGACTAAAAGAATGAATGAATGAATGAATGAAGTTTGGACTGGTCGTATCCTGGTCAAATGACTCAAAGTAAAGGCCATATACTATTTCATAGTGTGTTATTTGTGGGAGGCTGTCAATAAGCTCAAGGGGTGGGGATCCTGGGGCTGCACATCCGAGCTGTTGGCATTTCTGAGAGATGAACAGAACATTGTTGTGTTGCGTCTGCACAAATGGAGCTTGTGGGGGGGGGTGATTTCTTGGAGCCGTGAGCTGAGGGTGATTCAGCAATCTCTGCTTATTGTTCAGAAAATAATAAGCTGACTAGGACTGTGGAATGAAAATACCAGGCAGAAGTGCCCTTCCCCCAGCAGGAAACGGATGCTAGCTAAAACATTGCATCTTTTTTTTTCTTTCTTTTTCTCTTTTCTTTCTTGAACTGAAGGGGATGTAAAAAATCTTTGAGAAGATTCAGGGGAAGCAATAATGCCCCATTCTCAATGAGCAGATGATTTAGACACACACACACACACACACACACACAGAGGCAGCCTATGAAAACTTACTCCATCAAGCAGGAAGCAAAGCCTCTCCAGCCTCGGTGAATACCCAGAGTTCCCTGGACCTCTACTGGGTAGTGCTCAGTAGGCCTGACAACTAGGGTCTGTAATGTTTTAAAATCTTTGTCACATCCTGCACATGTGACAGGAGCTCAGAAAATTATTGAATGATAACTACACCTTGTTTGCTCTCAAGATAGCCTCTTGAGACCATGGCAAGAACCCCAAACCTAGTTTCTTACTCCCTGTGCCCCAAAATCAAACATAATGGGTCCACCTAGCAGAATAAATCAGGTGAAATTATGGGCTCTTAAGCTCACAGAGTGACTCGTGACTAAAGAAGGCATTAGTCACTCCTTGTGATTTTCACTTGTGCTTTTCACTGTGGTAGCAACAATTCAATACAGAATATTTAGGTATTTATTCTGGCTTGGGGTCATGAGGCATGAGGCCTCTTGGTGGCATCACCTTCCCCAGGTCATTGTGACACGGACTTTCTAGTAGGACCAGAAATTCAAGCCAGCACTTACTAAACTTAAACATCCAGGGAAAAAAGTAACAGAAAGTTATGTCTCCAAGTACCTTCCAAAAGCTTCTTTCCCTTCTAAGCTACTTCCCCAATCCCACCCCAGCTCCACCCAGCCCAGCTCCACCCAGCCCAGCTCCGCCCATCCCAGCTCCACCCAGCCCAGCTCCACCCACCCCAGCTCCGCCCAGCCCAGCTCTGCCCAGCCCAGCTCCTCCCAGCCCAGCTCCACTCACCCCAGCTCCATCCACCCCAGTTCCGCCCAGCCCAGCTCCACCCACCCCAGCTCCGCCCAGGCCAGCTCCGCCCAGCCCACCTCCACTCAGCCCAGCTCCACCCACCCCAGCTCCACCCACCCCAGCTCCGCCCAGGCCAGCTCCGCCCAGCCCACCTCCACTCAGCCCAGCTCCACCCAGCCCAGCTTTCCCATTTAATCGTTAACCAGCTCTCTCAGTGTTAAAATAAATAACCTATTTCCCATTTAGGGTTCCAGTTTTTCCTCATGATTTAACACAGTGAACTACCTTATAAATTTGTACCTAATATTACTGAAAATTATCCAGATAGCAGGTTGTTGAAAGTCAACAGGCTATGCAAGCCTGTGAATAGATAGATACACACGAGACATGAGACCCTGTCAACAAATTTGCTGGTAAGAGGATGGCCAAATCGCCAGGCACTATCAAACATGGGCCCTGTGGAAGAAGGGGCAGAGACTATAGATTTCAGACATATTTTTTGAAGATATTATACTAGGGGTTGAACCCAGGGTTTTCTGCGTATTACAGCTGCTCTTCCACTGAGATCATAGCTAGCTTTTGTTTTTGTTTTTGTTTTTGTTTTTGTTTTTGTTTTGGGGGTGGCGGAGCATGGGGAGATCTAACCACTAGAAGCCAGGCTGGAATTCAGGATTCCTCTCTTGGCCCCAAGCGTGCTGGGATTATAGGCAAGTGTAGCCATGCTGTCTGAAGTCTGCCCACGGGAATATTGCGAGGCAGTCTGCTTCGGTTTACCTTTTGCATTCAAGAAGTAGATAACTGTATTCAGAGAATAAATTTGTTTTCATCTTCAGGGAATTTTCAGAGCAAGACTGTTTCCCCCTTAAGAAGATGCTACTTTTATCTCTGGGTTTAAAACCTACAGGTGCCCCCAGTGGGTTCTGGCACAGCAGAGCCAGCATTCAGATCAGTGGATACCATGTCCATGATAGAACAACAAAGTTATGTTTATTTCTTTGCTGGAGATTATAACTCTCTCAGGTACTTCAGTCTACTCTTCCAAAGCACTGGGGCGGGGGCAGGAGTGGGGCTGTTTGTAGCTATTTCACCATCAAACACCTTTAGAAATCAATGATAAAGCACGCACATCCGTGCAAGCCCTTTGTTGTCCATTCTTGTTGGATGATTTACACACTTGTGCCTCCTTGAGTCACCTAACCACAATTACACAATTACAGGCTTCTGGCGGGGCTGAGTGGTACTTTCGTTCCTCTGGGCTCATTTAATTCTCCTAACAGGAGGAGTGTGTTTCCAGACCTCCACCCTCTACCCTCACCCTCACTGCTGTCCTGGACATTTGCTATTTACTAAGTTTTCCTTGCCTTGGCAGGGACAGTGCCTCTACTGACCACCAGGTGGCAGTAGAGGAAGTCTGAGGGGCCTATGAGTCACTGGTGTCCAGTCATAGCCCTTGTCCTTTAGAGTCAGTGTCCAGCCCACCTCTCTGCTGGCTGAGGAGCCTGGTCAATCGGAGATGAGCGCCCATGTCGAGATGAGGAAGGAGGAGGCACTGTGGGTGCGATGTCGTCCTAGTCCGCCTCAGAACCTCGGATGGGTCCGTGATTTCTCTATCCCTGTGTGATTTGACCAAGTGTCTGATGTTTCGATCTGTGCGATGGTGCAGCCCGTGCAGCAGATGGTCTTAGAGTGACTGCCTTCTTCGCTTGCTTGCTTCAGTGGTTTCACAGCCCACTCTGACCCCAAGAGCGTCTCTCCTACACTGTTGACCTAGTTCTCAAAGCAGAAATAACATTTTTATCAGACTCTACCAAAGCCCTCCACCATGGAAAGGGAGCAACTGCCACAGGCTTCAGGACACGTAACACAGTAACTGGTAAAGCAGATCTTTTCCCGTCACAGAAATGGTCTCCTGACTCTCTTCAGTCTCCCTGGCTGTTACGTTAGAGCAGCAGCAGCCGTGCTCCTTCCCACATGCTGTGGTGACATTGCCTATGAGGGAGCAGGAAAACAAGGGATGGTCAAGGAAAGGAAGGAGGCAGCATTGGACATGGCGCAGGTTAGAGCAAAGACGAGCAGGGGCTGGGGGCTGTTGCTCAGTGGGGGAACACTTGCGTAGCCGTTGGCACTACACACACTCACATATACCAGAGACGAGCCCTAGAAGGAGATGCTTGAACATAATGGTGCATTCCTATCATCTTAGCACTCAGGAGGCAGAGGCAGGGGGACCACCACAAGCTCAAGGCCAACCTGAGCAATATAGGGAGACTCTGACACCCTCATCTTCTTGTGATCCGCCATTAGCCACAGTAAGGGAGTCTTCATTACAACCACAGGCACTGTTGCCTTATCTTCATTCCTGAAGGGAAAACACTTGACTGCTGTGAACCTGAAGGCTTTGTCCTTCCACAGCCCTTTGCCCCCTGTGGGACTGAGTCTCCAGTCATTCCCAGGACAGGGACTGTCGGAGAGTTGTCATTGAACCAAACGTATGGAGCCTAAACAGTCACCAAAGCCACGTGAATGTCGGACAGATGATGGCCGGCCTTTGCAGCAGACGCACTGCCCGGTTCTGGGGTGCCTATCAAGGGTTCAGAATGAAGTGGAAATGCTCTCTCGATGGAGCTGGAGTTCTTGAGGCCTCAGAAGGACTTTTGTCTCTCTGCAAATGAACCCCACCCCCGTGGGTCCAAATGAAAGTTCTTAGCCACAGTCCAGGCATGGTGGTACACGCTTGTAATAGCCAGCATTCGGGAGGCTGAGGAAGGAGGATTACACATTAAAGACTAACCCTGAACTACAAAAGCGAGGCCCTGAATAAACTACTCAGCACCATTCTGGCCCAGAATGCACTGTGTAGCCCAGGCTGCCCTCAAACTCATCGAAATCCTCCTGTCTCAACCTCTTGACTACTAGGTTTTCAGGCATGCCTTGCTGAGAAAGTTGATAAGAAAGCAAACTCTTCTTTGAGCTTCCCATGAGCAGTGGGAATGGACAAACATGGCATCCATAAGTGATGCTGGTTCTCAGACTGTCATCAACATAGCTGTCCCGGCTAGCACCAGAGCTGATACCTCCTCCTCCGTGCTCCACCTCATAAAAGCATCCACTGTGCTCATCCCTCCCAGGCAGTGGTTGGCTTGATTTAACCCTAGGTTGTTTTTCCTGTGGCCCCACAAAGTGCTGAGTTCCATACGCATGCACAGCTCTGGAGAAGACCATCCCCAGGGAATCGTGTGATGAGGTGGGACTGAAGTTCTGGGACGAGTGATACCTGATGGGTTGTCAGACACGACACACTACTGAAGTCGTGCGGAAAATTCTAGAGCTCAGAGTTGGGGGGAGAGCTCGGTGGCTAAGCACTTGCTGCACACTGGTAAGGATGTGAGTTCAGATCCCCAATAACTAAGTAAATCCTCTACCCGGTGCATTGGTCATGGTGGTCTGTTAGTAATTACAGCCTTGAAAGGCAGAGACGGGATTCCTACACAAGTTAGCAGTACTGGCCATTGAATGAGCTCTGGGTTCAACTGAGAGACTCAGTCTTAATGGATAACATAGAAGAGTAATCAACGATGATTCCCTATCTACCTCAGTTAACACACACACACACACACACACACACACACACACACAGGGGAAAATAAATCCAGAGTTCATTGAAGGGTAATAGTAACAAACCATACTACATGCTAAGTACTACTAAACTACTGGGGTACTAATTTACAGTGCACCATTAATGGTATAGTAACAGTGATGCCATCCAATGATACCACATGGCACAGTGTTGCTCATACTGCACAACAAAAGCTACTATCACTCTATCACTGAAGAAGAGTGTACTCAGTAGCACTAGAGGGGCAGGGGTTGGGGCTAGCATGAGGTTCATGATGTTGACCCCAGTTTTATGAATTTTAGTAAGAATGTTTTCTTGCTCTAAGTCTGTTCAGATTACATTTCTGCACAATGTATGTCCAGTCAGTCAGAATTTTGAAGATAAAGAAACGTTTAAGTTGATGGTGTCGCAAGATTGCAACTGGGATTTAATGACTCCAGTAAGGAGATTTTTAAAAAAATCTATTAGGCCACACTGGGGTTATTGTGTGAATCTGGGAGCTGTCAATCCGGTGGCAACTGTGTTGGAATCTACTCGTGCGAAAGAGGGTGTTGGCCAGAGGTCACCAAGGAAGTGTTGAGGGCCCAGTGGAGGGGTGTGGGCAGAGCTGTAAGAGCCCTTTCCTCTCTCTCAGGTGCCGGCTCAGGTGGCGTGTGTCCCGTAGGGCACAGGTAGTTTCCCCTCACTGTGCCATTATTCAGCATAGATTTCTGTACACATGCTCTGTGTCGGGGCGAGGAAAGTAAGAGGAGCAGGTCGCGCCATCAGACCTTCCGGTCTGACAGGAAACGGGAGACAGTGGAGAGCCAAAGAGAGCCACATTGGGAGGGTGGTTCGTGTGTTTCGTTGCCTGCAGGCGGCCTCCGCTCCCACCACAAGCCCGGGCCACATAGCCCAGCTGGGTGCTGCATCTCACCTACGAATCCCTGCACACCCTCTAACTCTCAGCTGCAGCCTTGTGAAGAAACAGTGAGGCCTCAGCCCGCCTCTCCCTTTACAGTGAAAGAAACGCCAGCGCTTGGAAGTCGCCAGGCCAGCACCCAGCAGTGCTGACACTTGAGCCCAGGACTTAGGCTGCAACTCTAGTCAAGAGACATGCGCTGCTATTGTCCTACACTGGACACAGACCTCACCCAGGAAATGCTTCCAGAAACATGGAGGACTCCGCCCCGCGGGTCCCAGCCGCCCCAGTGCAGCCCCCAGCACCCTTTCCCGGCTTGCAGGCTGCGTCTGCCATTGACCCTGGGCCCCGTCCCCGGCCAGAGTGTCAGTCTTTCATTTAATCGTTAGATTTCATAAATGAACTGGGGAAGGCAGAAAGCAGCTCTGACAAGAGGAGTTACAGTCAGGTGAGGGGTTGGTTTTTAAGAGCGCGAGTCATCCTGAATCTTGTTCCATTGAGGCTGAGGCTGAGGCTGCTCTGCAGTGCGCACTGAGGAGTTCTGCATCGGAGATGCTCAAACCGCTCGGTCACTTGCAGGAAAATGTTCCATCCGTAGTTTGGCTAATCTCTTAAAAACAAACCAAAAAACCCACTGTTTTAAAAGAATAATTATAGAATGAAGCCAGAGATGAAAATCAAGGTTTTACTACCTTGTGTGTGCCATAAGAGCCCTTCAACCCCCAGTTCTAAGTTAGAGTGAGCAATCTTGGTTCAAGTTAATAAAAACATAATAAACCTTGGAACATTAAGAACAAATTAAGTCAGATGGGCTTAGAAAGAATGTAAGTGCTGGCAGATGGGGAGGAGTGCTGGAGGACGGGGAGGAGTGCTGGAGGACGGGGAGGAGTGCTGGCAGATGGGGAGGAGTGCTGGAGGACGGGGAGGAGTGCTGGAAGATGGGGAGGAGTGCTGGAGGATGGGGAGGAGTGCTGGAGGATGGGGAGGAGTGCTGGAGGACAGGGAGGAGTGCTGTGAGGAGGGGGAGGAGTGCTGTGAAGATGGGGAGGAGTGCTATGAGGATGGGGAGGAGTGCTGGAGGCTAGGGAGGAGTGCTGTGAGGATGGGGAGGAGTGCTGGAGGCTAGGGAGGAGTGCTGTGAGGATGGGGAGGAGTGCTGGAGGACGGGAGGAGTGCTGGAGGCTGGGGAGGAGTGCTATGAGGATGGGGAGGAGTGCTGGAGGCTGGGGAGGAGTGCTGGAGGATGGGGAAGAGTGCTGGAGGAGGGGGAGGAGTGCTGGAGGCTGGGGAGGAGTGCTGTGAGGATGGGGAGGAGTGCTGGAGGATGGGGAGGAGTGCTGTGACGATGGGAAGGGGTGCTGGAGGATAGGGAGTCTTCTAAACTCATGAACCCACTGCAGCTATGGTGACTTGCACAAACTCTAGCTAGCAAGATCAGTCAACATGCCAACCGGCAGCACTAACTGGACTTATTTGATTTCAAAGAAAGAAAGCAAGGGGGGCAGGGATGGAGGAAGGAAGAAGACACAGACATGAGGAGGGCGGCGCGTGTGTTGGGATAGGTGAGGATGTTGTCGAAGAATAAATAAAATATATTTAATAAGTAAATGAAATCATGGCTCTCAGGAGGCAGAAGCAGGAAGATCTCTGTGAGTTTGAAGCCAGCCTTGCCCACATCACAAGTTCCAAGCCTGACAGTGCCACATAGTAAGACGCCATCTCCAAGAAGAAGTCAAGTGCATGTTGTAATGTCTGCTGTTTTGTCTCTTTGTAGGGAATGCCAGTGCAGAGGAGGACCCAGCATGACCACTGACCTATGACTCCTAACAGTATGACAGGTATCTATGTGTCCTTTCTTGATTTTCATTGTGTGTCTTCATCGGTGTGCACACAAAGTGAAGTACTGGGGTCCTAAAGCCGACCTGTGAATCTTAGCAGCAGTTATTTCCAAGCTATTAGGTATTATTACTCTCTCTTCCTCAGAAATGATGTCATTACCAGGACAGTGACCTAGAGGAGATGCTAATTTCAGTGAGAGGCTAGTGTTCAGTCCTCCTGGGATCACCCCTATGCACTTAAGTCTTGATTCTTCAAAGTCTTACAGATTTACATAACAAATGATTCTGCAGCCTTAGTGACCACAAGTCAGTATATCTTCCCCAACGAGAACTGCCCGTCCCATCAGCAGTAAATGCAAACCCAGCATGTGGAAATCACATTTGGCGTAAATAAGCTATGAAACCCTTAGGAGGGCCAGAGAGAGCCAGGACACCCGACAAGCTGCCAGCGCCTGAGTCCCGCACATAGGAAGGCCCAGGCACTGAGCAAACACCAAAGACAGAAACGTTTAAGTATAAGCAGACCCAGCATGCTCTGGTTCCCTCCGAAGCTAATGGCCCTCAATTATCAATGGCCACTGGAAAGAAGGGATAAAGGTTAGGACATCCAGAGATTTTGATTTAGAAAGAGATGTTAGAAAACTAAATTTTTAAATAAAATACCCAAATTTTAAAATATCTACATTTAACTTAGGAACTATCAAAGATTCACGGACCAAAATGTGTCTGCTGACCAAAATCAACCCCTGTGCTCTCCGAGCATGGCCCGGGCTCTCTGCCTTCCAGCTTAGATCCAAGCCAGAGCCTGGCCTCTTAGTTGCTATGGCAGCAACGAAGCCCACACTCCTCTGCACATCAGGAAACAGCCTGGCTTTCGGGTATTTGCTCATGACACTTCCCCACCTAGAATGGACCAGATGGCCAGTCAGTTCCTTTGAGAATCCATTATCTAATACACCTGAGAACCCAGAGCAACTGTGATCAAACCATTGTCAACAGGGCATCGTACCCTGGTTCCCTACCCACCAGGACTTGAACTCTTGATTTGGCAAAAGACAGAGCACCTGGGCGAAAGGTTCGCACCTGTAAGAACAAGGACCCAGAATTCCATGCGCTCTCCACAGCTTACTTCATATCAGAAAACACCACTCCTACATCCGTTCCGCTTCCGACAGGGTCCGGTTCCTCTTCACGCGTCTCACCCACTTCTGTGCAGAAAACATGCTCACGCCATGGGAAATTAGCGTGATTCCATCTCAGTCACAGCTTCCACATGCCCGAGGGTCTGAAAGGCAGCCCTGGGCAGAAAGAGTGGCAACCTTTGTCTCTGTTCCTACATATATGTCTGTTTCTAGATATATGTGAAAGCGCACAGGCAAGAGACAGCAGGTCATAGCGCTGCAAACAGGGACGCTGTTCCTGTCAGAGAAAGTCAGAGTGGTCTCCTGAGGTACACGGCGATAGCCCTGTATTCACCATAAGTTGCCCCTGAAAATGCTTCCAAAGGAAGGGACTCCAGAGAACAGACACGCTGAGACATAGAAATAGTTTCATTTAATGTGAATGTGGATAATAATATATTTGCTTGCTGTGGGGAGGCAGATAAGTAATCATTCATCCATTTGCCTCTAGAACAAAAATTGGCAATATTGATTGATTGTTGCATGGTTGGTTGGTTGATTGAGAATTCATGTGATCTCTGGTTATAAAGGGCAGTGAAGAGACATTCTGCTTCTATAATCCATTTAGAGTCTTATCATGGGTCCCCCCATCCTGCCACCACAGCATGAAAAGACTTAAACTGTACTTTACTAAATAGGCTTGACTGTTTTCTAGTGAAACTCCACCTACAAATGAGGCAGAAAGCCGGTTTTGGCCATGGGTTGTCTTTGCTGGGCCTCTCTGTAGAGCTCCCAGGAGGCCTGGAGGCTTGTTCTAGCTTCAGCTCACCTCCGTGTTGACAGAACCCGAGGCTGGGGCTCAGCGCAGAGCTAGGGCTGCCAGAGACAGAGTAAGCCAGCTCTCCACCTTGCAGGCTGAGCTGCCTCCTAGTGGGAGGGATCGGCCTAACTTCCAATGTGCTTTGTCTCCAGAGACTCAGGCAGCTGCACTCACAGAAGAGCCCGCTCCACAGATAGGCTGTGTGTGTGAATGGGCTCAAATAAGAAAATCATTGCATTAGAGGTTTTAATTGTGTGTGAAATGAAGCAGTTCCTTTTCTCCCTCTCCTTCACTGCAGGCATCAGCCATAGCATCATTTTAACCTAAAGGGAGACCACAGTAAAGATGAAAGCCATTGGAACCAGGCTTACTCTAGGTGCATAATTTAAACGCCAAGTATGCATTCTTTCTCTTCAGAAAATACAACCAGTACCATGGCTGTTAAGCATTAAAGAACATCAATTAACTGTTATGAGGAGACAGTCAGTGTTGAATGGGTTAGGAAGGACGAGCCTGCTTTCTAACAGCGAGCCAGCATGTCACACAAACCAGTGCTTCTCACCCAGCCTTGCTAACGCTGCTACCCTTTATTGCGGTTCCTCATGTTGTGGTGACCTTCAGCCATAAAATTATTTTTGCTGCTACTTCCTAACTATAAATTTGCTACTTTTAGGAATAGTAATGCATATATCTAGCGTGTGGGATATCTGATATGTGACCGCTGTGAAGGGTGTGTTCAACCCCCCAAAGGGGTCACGACCCACAGGTTTAAAAGCAGTGCTGTGGAGGCTTTCTCAGCTACAAAGCTTGTGAAATATATGTATTTTGAATGTATTTGATGAAAATGCGTTTGTTTTCTGGGGTTAACATCAGCTGTTGGAGCTGGGTCTTGCCAAAACCTCATCTCATTGGGTTCCCTAATCTGAAATTAGGACTATATGATATCACTCACTGAATAATTCTTAACGAGGAAGGTAAGAAAATACCTACATAAGATATTTTATTGATTGGGCATTAAGCTCTATTTCCAGGCAATCTGAGGGAATGATCTAGACATTTATGACACCGTAATGAGCTTTATTTTGAGTGAAGCCATGGTCCACAGTCCAAGGGGATTGGTCCTAAGATATGAACACTTAACATTCCTAACGGCAAATCGAAAAGCTTTGTGGCCTTGTTTAACAAACCGAGAACCTAGACTCTGACTGTTGCTGAGGTCACAGTAGCCGAGATTCGTAGCATCTGTGTAGAGCCTCTCTCCATGAGACTGGGATGAGCATCCAGGCAGTGTGGTGCTCGTGGGCCGCCCTCCTGGGGAGCATACATCCCTGGTTTCATGGCTTCACCAGTACATCTTCCCTCTGGCTGTGCGTTCCTTCTACCTCAGCGGCATTTTGTTTGTTTTCTTCATCTGTTTCCCTTTAAGATTGTTATTACTGAGGTTCCCGGCACAGGGCTGCTGCAGTGATTCCCTGGGCCTGCAACAGTGGGACGAGTGTTGCCCTCCGTGTGAAGTTTTTTGACATAGCTTTGTTTGTTTTTATTCCTCCTGGAGTTGAGCATTTTGTACATGTTTATTGGCCACTCACGTGAAGCTTCCTTTCTGCACTTGTTACTCATTTTCCATTGTTTCTTGGCCTTTTCCATTATCTGTGTTATTCCTATACTAACGATATCACCTAAAGCAATCACTCAGTTTCCCCAAATATGATCCATGTGCCCCCACCTCACACACTGCCTCCCAGACCAAGCCACTGCACCAGCAATCTTCCTCTGTGGAAATGAGAACTCCGTTTTTCATTCCCTTTGAGCACAGAGCCCTAACACACCTCTCCCACTGGCATGGTATAAACCCCAAGTTAGCAAAATGAACATCTTCTTTGGGGTTTTACCACTTCGAAAAGCAAAGGAAAAGAAAGTTGGACAAGTCTATCATTTTATATTTTCAACCTGCTGCATGCAAGGCATAGAGGGATAAAAATCTCCACATGGTGTCCACTCTAAAGAAGAGACCAGAACCTCAATTCATCTTCTGCATTCTTCACCATAAGCAGGAAAAACACCAAGAAAGCATAGAAAGTCCTTCAGTGTGCGCCAGCAGAGGGAGACCCTGGGCCTGAGGCCACCGCCAGCACGAGAGGATAAAAGGAACAAAAAAGAGAAATACGGAGCAGAACGTAAGGGAGGGTTTCTACACAGCTATGAAATCAACCATTCCTCAAACCAGAAACAAATGCTTCACTTTTATTTGGAGGGCTGCCCCTCCAGAGAGACATTGGAGAGAAGCTGAGCTCTAACCTCCCCTCCGCACTCAGAAAGGAAAGTGCTGCTGGGAATCACTCTCTCCTGGTGGGCTGTGCACACAAGGCTGTGGAGCCACAGAGCTCCCTGGTGCAAATGGCGACCAGTTTAGTGGTTCCTCGAAAATTGGACATTGTACTACCAGAAGACCCAGCTATATTTCTCCTGGACATATACTCAGAGGATTCTGCCGCATGTAATAAGGACACATGCTCCATTATGTTCATAGCTACCTTATTTAAAATAGCCAGAAGCTGGAAAGAACCCAGATGGCCCTCAACAGAGGAATGGATACAGAAAATGTGGTACATTTACACAATGGACTACTACTCAGCTATTAAAAACAATGAATTTATGAAATTCTTAAGCAAATAGATGGAACTAGAAAAAATCATCCTGAGTGAGGTAACCTAATCACAAAAGAATACACATGGTATGCACTCACTGATAAGTGAATATTAGTCCAGAAACCTGGAATACCCAAGACATAATTCACAGAGAAAATGAAGGTCAGGAAGAAGGAAGAACAAAGTATGGATACTCTGAGCCTTTTGAGAAGGAGGAACAAAATACCCACAGGAGGAGATACAGAGATAAAATGTGGAACAGAGACCGAGGGAAAGACCATCCAGAGACTGCCCCTCCTAGGGATTCATCCCCTATACAGTTACAAAACCCAGACACTATTGTGGATGCCAACAAGTGCTTGCTGACAGGAGCCTGATATAGTTTTCACCTGGGAGGTTCTGACAGTGCCTGACAATACAGAGGGGGACACTCTCAGCCAATCATTGAACTGAGCACAAGGTCCCCAATGGAGGAGCTAGAGAAAGGACCCAAGGAGCTGAAGGGGGTTGCAGCGCCATAGGAGGAACAACAATTTGAGCCACCCAGTACCCCCAGAGCTCCCAGGGACTAAGCCATCAACCAAAGAGTACACATGGGGGTATCCATGGCTCCAGATGCATATGCAGCAGAGGATGGCCTTGTTGAACATCAAAGGGAGGAGAGGCCCTTGGTCCTGAGAAGACTAGATTCCCCAGTATAGGGGATGCCAGGACAGGGAAGCAGGAGTGGGTGGGTTGGTGAGCATGGAGGGGGAATGGGTTAGGGGATTTTTGGGAGGGAGGACGAGGAAAGGGGACAACATTTGAAATGTAAATAAAGAATATATCTAATAAAAAATAAGTTGGAGGCTATGGACTTTTTCAGTCTAAGCAAGGACCTGGCCCCTGTACTCTCATCACCTGCCTGTCCCTTCCCTTCCTTCCTCTCTTAACTTCCTTGCAGAAACTGTAGAAGGGTCAGGACTTTCTGAAAGAAACCGGGTATGAAATTTCCATTTCCAGTCAGACCAGCAAGAACCTCTTTTCAAATCTCCAAATCTGATCTACACACACACACACATACCTATATGTGTGTGCTTAAGTTAGTATATGTATATGTATGTATACGTATATATGTATAAGGAAAATATATATATCATCCGTAATACCTACTGAATCTTCCTTAATCTATGCTTTTAGTGTTTGGCTTTTTCCTAACTCTCCCATAGCCCATTCTGCCTCCAGCTCTCTCTCCCTTAACCCCGTGTTAGCATCACTGCCCCACTGACATCCTGCTGTAACCCGTGTTACCATCACTGCCCCACTGACATCCTGCTGTAACCTGTGTTACCATCACTGCCCCACTGACATCCCGCTGTAACCCGTGTTACCATCACTGCCCCGTGACATCCTGCTGTAACCGGTGTTACCATCACTGCCCCGTGACATCCTGCTGTAACCGGTGTTACCATCACTGCCCCACTGACATCCCGCTGTAACCTGTGTTACCATCACTGCCCCACTGACATCCTGCTGTAACCTGTGTTACCATCACTGCCCCACTGACATCCTGCTGTAACCCGTGTTACCATCACTGCCCCACTGACATCCTGCTGTAACCCGTGTTACCATCACTGCCCCACTGACATCCCGCTGTAACCCGTGTTACCATCACTGCCCCACTGACATCCTGCTGTAACCTGTGTTACCATCACTGCTTCACTGACATCCTGCTGTAACCCGTGTTACCATCACTGCCCCACTGACATCCTGCTGTAACCCGTGTTACCATCACTGCCCCACTGACATCCCGCTGTAACCCGTGTTACCATCACTGCCCCACTGACATCCTGCTGTAACCTGTGTTACCATCACTGCTTCACTGACATCCTGCTGTAACCTGTGTTACCATCACTGCCCTACTGACATCCCGCTGTAACCCGTGTTACCATCACTGCCCCACTGACATCCCGCTGTAACCCGTGTTACCATCACTGCCCCACTGACATCCCACTGTAACCTGTGTTACCATCACTGCCCCACTGACATCCTGCTGTAACCCGTGTTACCATCACTGCCCCACTGACATCCTGCTGTAACCCGTGTTACCATCACTGCCCCACTGACATCCCGCTGTAACCCGTGTTACCATCACTGCCCCACTGACATCCCACTGTAACCTGTGTTACCATCACTGCCCCACTGACATCCTGCTGTAACCCGTGTTACCATCACTGCCCCACTGACATCCTGCTGTAACCCGTGTTACCATCACTGCCCCACTGACATCCCGCTGTAACCCGTGTTACCATCACTGCCCCACTGACATCCTGCTGTAACCGGTGTTACCATCACTGCCCCACTGACATCCCGCTGTAACCTGTGTTACCATCACTGCTTCACTGACATCCTGCTGTAACCCGTGTTACCATCACTGCCCCACTGACATCCTGCTGTAACCCGTGTTACCATCACTGCCCCACTGACATCCCGCTGTAACCTGTGTTACCATCACTGCTTCACTGACATCCTGCTGTAACCCGTGTTACCATCACTGCCCCACTGACATCCCGCTGTAACCTGTGTTACCATCACTGCCCCACTGGCATCCTGCTATAACCTGTGTTACCATCACTGCCCCACTGGCATCCTGCTGTAACCCGTGTTACCATCACTGCCCCACTGACATCCTGCTGTAACCGGTGTTACCATCACTGCCCCACTGACATCCTGCTGTAACCTGTGTTACCATCACTGCCCCACTGACATCCCGCTGTAACCTGTGTTACCATCACTGCTTCACTGACATCCTGCTGTAACCCGTGTTACCATCACTGCCCCACTGACATCCTGCTGTAACCCGTGTTACCATCACTGCCCCACTGACATCCTGCTGTAACCTGTGTTACCATCACTGCTTCACTGACATCCTGCTGTAACGCGTGTTACCATAACTGCCCCACTGACATCCTGCTGTAACCCGTGTTACCATCACTGCCCCACTGACATCCCGCTGTAACCTGTGTTACCATCACTGCTTCACTGACATCCTGCTGTAACCCGTGTTACCATCACTGCCCCACTGACATCCCGCTGTAACCTGTGTTACCATCACTGCCCCACTGACATCCTGCTATAACCTGTTTTACCATCACTGCCCCACTGGCATCCTGCTGTAACCCGTGTTACCATCACTGCCCCACTGACATCCTGCTGTAACCGGTGTTACCATCACTGCCCCACTGACATCCTGCTGTAACCGGTGTTACCATCACTGCCCCACTGACATCCTGCTGTAACCCGTGTTACCATCACTGCCCCACTGACATCCCGCTGTAACCTGTGTTACCATCACTGCCCCACTGACATCCCGCTGTAACCCGTGTTACCATCACTGCCCCACTGACATCCTGCTGTAACCTGTGTTACCATCACTGCCCCACTGACATCCCGCTGTAACCTGTGTTACCATCACTGCCCCACTGACATCCCGCTGTAACCTGTGTTACCATCACTGCCCACTGACATCCTGCTGTAACCTGTGTTACCATCACTGCCCCACTGACATCCTGCTGTAACCTGTGTTACCATCACTGCCCCACTGACATCCTGCTGTAACCTGTGTTACCATCACTGCCCCACTGACATCCTGCTGTAACCCGTGTTACCATCACTGCCCCACTGACATCCTGCTGTAACCTGTGTTACCATCACTGCCCCACTGACATCCTGCTGTAACCTGTGTTACCATCACTGCCCCACTGACATCCTGCTGTAACCTGTGTTACCATCACTGCCCCACTGACATCCTGCTGTAACCTGTGTTACCATCACTGCCCCACTGACATCCTGCTGTAACCTGTGTTACCATCACTGCTTCACTGACAATATCCCATCATCCCCACTATCACCATTCCAATCAACCCATCTCAGCCTCATCTGCTCTAAGCAATAGCTGTCCAGGGTCCCTCTACTTGGTTTCTGCTAACAGACATAAAAAAAAAAAATACCATAACCCAATAAGGTTCTATTAAGATAGGATATGCCCTCTGCTAGGTTTTCTCAGATGCTACTGAAGTACACATACATAGGTTAAGCTCCTTCAAAAAAATTCAATATAATCTTCCCCAACAAGAATTGTATGCATAATGAGTTCACTATTTTCTTTAGTTTGCAGTGAGCCAAGAACTATTTTTCCATGTCACTACCACCTGCCACCAGTCCCATGTACAGCACCAGGCACCTGTTTATCGTCTTTTGCTTGTTTTTTTAAAGGCTTAGCTCTGGTGACATTATCTCTCTGGAGCCTGGCTGTGCTGTAGAAAGGAGGCCACTGTGGACCTTCACGTCCACAAACATGTGGCGTGTACATGTGCCCCGGTCCTGATGCTGGAACTGAACTGAGAGGGTTTTCTCTAAGTCTCGTGATTTACACAGTTGGCCAACTAAGGCAGGCGTGGTGGGGTGGTTCTTCCGAGGTTACTGCAGTGGACTACTGACTTTTTGGATGATCCCTTTCCAATCTTTGGGAAACTAAGTTAAACAAGTCTAATGAATGATGGCATTCTCTTGTTCCCTTTCCATTATTTGCTCTTAATTGGAATTCTTAATCTTCACCATCAAGCTATATTATCAAATCTACACCAAACCCCCTCTAAGCTGTCACTCATCATCCCAGCCATGGGTTACAAATTCTCATGTAAGCAGAGGCAGCTAGCTGAGAGTGTGCTGTGACTCTCACCATGACTGGAAGCCAGGGTGAACAGGAGTCTGATCAGCGTGCACTGTCTCTTACCTGAACAGCCATCTAGTCCTGGCCTCTTCAAGCTCAGCTCTCATTTTGGGAAATGATCGACCATGGATGGAAGCCTTTCTTGTGGTAGGAACAGTGACCTCGGAAGGAAACTTTGCCCGCCTTACATAGTTTCTGTGACTTAGTAAGAGGTCAGGTTGTTCCTCCATGCTTCTAGTAGATTCTTTCTAGTTGCAATGGTGTTTGATGTTTCGGGAAGAGGCTTGTTGCTATTGTTTTGTTTTAAGGCCGCAAGAGAACAAGTTTTGTGGAGCACAGCACACACAGGTTTGGCTTAGGCTGTACATTTAATCCATTTGAAGAGCTTTTAAAAACACTGAGCTTTCCTCCAGGTCTGGTGAGAGAGTGAGACACACAGGAGTCTCCACCCAGGCTGCTGTTCCGGAGGACCTGGTCCACGGCAGGCATAGAAAGAGCCCGTCAGAAGTCCTGCTCTACAGTTATGAGAACAGATGTGGGAGGCACTTGTGCTTTTAAGAAACTTGTTTGGTAGAGAAGCTTAAATGTCTGCAACTCATCCCTACAATTCAGATTTAGCCCCTGGTTAAGCTATCCTGCAAGGATTTTCTGGAAAGATTGAAGCTTTTTTTTTTCTCTCTAAAAATTGAGAGATATCCAAAAGTGCTCTAGTCGATCTTTATATCTTTCTGAGGCGATAACAACCAGGATGGGTTCCAGGTAAGGGGAGTTTGATGCTACATCTTCCTTGCGTCAGCATCATCCAGTGCAAACTGCCATTGCTGTTGCTGGTGCTTCACATTAGGCATGGGTTCGAATGTGGTCAGATCATAGGTACCCACCTCAGACCTGTGCTGGCTGCTCAGTACTCCCCAGGATGTAAACTGAGTGAGCGTGATTACATCGTGCAGAAAGAGGCAACAAGAAGTGCTCAGGGGACTGTTTGATAAAGTCACTAACTCCATTCGATTTTATTCGCACAGGATCAGATTGTGGTTCCTGATATTTTTCTGTCAACCAATTTTTATTATTTCTTTATGCCCTTCACACTCTTCTGGACTCTGTGTTTCTAAACATATCTAAAAACATTTGTTAACAGAATTCATTAGCTTATTTTTAGTAACCAAACACATTTAAAGATGAATCTTGCCATTTGATGTTCAAGATGAAGTTACCAGTGTCACGCTGGACCTAGGTGAGAGTTTTCCATGCCTTTATTAAAGGTCAGGGGACATAGGACTCTTGGTAGGCATGGCCAGTCTGCCTCATATCCTTGTATCATTTCCCTTGAGCCCTTCTAAGCTTTGAAATTTTTCAATGTTTCTTTCCTCCAGCAGTGTTTTTATAGATCTCAATTAAACCCATTTGAATAATCAAATTTAAATATTCTTAAATCTCAGATTTCTCAACTAAAAGCTTCCTATACAATTTATCTAAATAGAATATTAATAAAGTTATCAAGATCCGAGTTATGCCACCATTGCCTTTTGGCAAGTCTTTTAGCATTATTGTAAAATCAAGACGAGTCTATAAAAATGAATATTAATAAAAGAATAAAATAAAATAAAAGCAGAATGAAAATATTCATGATGAGCTCCACCTGTTTGATGCCATACCAAAAGTTAGATCAGCAAACGATTGGCAGAGGCTGGAAAATGCCTCAGGGGTTAAGAACACCGACTACTCTTACACAGGACCTATACTGAGTTCCCAGCAACCACAACTGCCTTTAATGCCAGTCCATGGAGATGTGTACACATGTGGTATATATAAACTCATAAGGCACATATACATAAATAAAATTAATTAAAAGAAATCATTGATCTAAACTAAAACATTATCAAATTCCTTGTGTCTTTTAATAAAAACACTTAATTCAATTTAACACTGGCATCCAAGACACTGTGCAGTATATAAACATGGGTGAGGATGGCCCTACCTCTGGGCTTCCGTGGGCAGAGGTCACAGTCTCTGAGCACATGACGACAGAAGGCTTGGAGACTCTGCAGTCTGTACACCTAGGTGACACGTGGGGAATCTAAGACCATGAGTGTGAGCATGCTGTAACTCACAGGAGTGTCCTGCACTGACGATTGTGGGAGCCTTCAAGAGTCTTGTACATGAAGACTCTTTTTGACCCAGCTGGATTTCAGCAATGCTTAGAGATACAGTAGACCCAGGGCTTTCTGGAGTCTGCTCCCCTCTGTTCATGAAATGATACTTTATGCTACAGTACCTAAGCTTCCTCCCAAATCTCAGTGACTTTATAAAGCAGAATTGAATTCCTGATGCTAAGGCTGTCAGTGCTGTGTGTACTTGGATGGCAGCTGACACTTGTTACCCTTGTTTGGAGGCAACACTTGTCACCATCGTTTGGAGGCTCCATCCTTCTTCAACCCCATCTACTTCTCCAGCTTCAAATGTTTCCACAAAAGAAGAAGAGTGACAGAAAATGAAGAAAACATAAAAGGAGCAATAATCCTGTCCATTCTATTGGCTGAAATTGAGTCCTCACTCATATCTCACTGCAAGGGAGGCTGGGAAATATAGTTGAGCTATACCACAAAAGTGTGGAGCATATGAATTTTGATTATGAGTCTGTGTCTCAAGTGACCATGCAAGGAACAGTAGTATTACATAGGTTTCAAAGGCCTTAGTCCCAGGTTGTTCGACCCTTCCCAGGCAAAAAATCAACATTCCTAGACAGGACAAGGGTTGTGAAGATCCTAAGGAAGCAATCATAACTGTGTCTGGGTTGTAGTCACAAGTGTGTCTTTATGATTATTAGCCTTGTGGCTTGACCTCATCACTTCACTTTATTTTCCGATAGGAGGACGGGTAGGGTGCATCTTAGACTTCTGTTGGAAACCTACTTCATCCATCCATAAACATGGATTAAGCACCTGCTCTATGAAATCTCCTATGGAAAAGTGCAAAATTAACACAAGAGTCAAAGAGCCAGACAAGAGCACACTGTGTGGACAACACACCTGGGCCACTGCCTGCCTTACAGCTGTATAAGTCTCTTCCTTTTCAGTCCTATGCTAAGAATATAGGTTTAGCCCTAGAAATCCTGGCTAGAATGTTATTACCAATGTACCCATGAGATAGACAGGCAACGTAGAGAGCATTTCAAGTGTCTCTATTGTCTGGATCTACAGGGCAAGAATGTTTATTATGCCTACAAGGGTTTTAAATTGCAAAGTTAAAATATAATGATTCCAGATACAAACAAATACTCCTTCAGTGTCAGAGAAACGTGGGAGTGGGTGTCCTCCACTGAGTGGGCTCAGTGCCTGCCTGCCTGCCTCATCTCTCCTTGACAAACCAGGAAGAAGGTTTTCAGAGATGCTCAGTGGCTTCCTAGAAGATGTCTACCATCCTACTGGCCAAAAAGTCAGGAAAGGCATGCGAGAAGGTTGACAACCTAGCTGCCTCCCAGCCTGGGAGAGCCTCACATCTGGGAGAGCCTCGCCCCTTCTCCTGGCCTCCACTTCTCTGTTTCCTGTGACGCCCAATAGGATAGATAGCCTTTATATTCATTTTGTTTGCTTGGTAGTCATCTCAATTCACTCTTGTTTTCTCTTCTCTCTCTCTCTCTCTCTCTCTCTCTCTCTCTCTCTCTCTCTCTCTCTCTCTCTCTCTCTCTCTCTCTCTCTCTCTTGCTCTCTCTCCCCTCTCTTTATTTTTTTATATTAAAAACAGAATGGCATGGCAGGCGAGGAAGCAGATAACAGGGACACCATGTCTTCACCCAGGAAAAGTCTATACCACCCTGCCTTTTGTCTTCCCCGAACCAGTCATCTTTACATGCCCCCAAATCTTGCTTTCCCCTAAAGCAACAGGGCATCGAAGCGCACAAGCCTGACCAGGCATCTACCCAGGGTCCAGCTGTGACCTTGGGCAAGTCACTTGCCTTTTAAATGCCCAGCTCCTTCCTGTGGGAAAAGTAGGTCACCGAGCTCTGTATTGATGAAAAGTAGGTCACCGAGCTCTGTATTGATGAAAAGTAGGTCACCAAGCTCTGTATTGATGAGGTAAACATGGAATGCTGTGCGCAGTACCATGGTTGGGAAGCAGGGAGCACCAGGGACCAGTGGCACACATCCTCACAGTGTCTGCTGGTACACACCCTCATCTTGCCCCACCTGTGTGTACAGGTCAAGGGAAAGAACCTGCTAAGAAAGTATGGAAACATGCAGCTCTTGTTTGAGACACAGCAGGGATCTTCAAAACAGCCCACTCCTCAGTCCAAGACGAAAAGGATTCCAGTAACTTGAGACATAGGTCTTCTGGCCCCGCTTCCCAGGCCTGATCCTTGAAGGCTGTGCATGAATTCTGAAAAAACTGGATGATATCTGTGCCAAAAATACCTTGAATTCCTATGACTAAAGTTTCTGAGAGTCTCTACTGCTGGCCTTCTGTTTCCACAGTCGGGTTCCACAATGCCTTCTTTTCTATGCCAGATTTTCTTCAGAGCCGTCTCTGTGTGGTGCTTACCCAGCAGAGTTCAGGACATTCTGGCAGGCCGAGTTTGGCTAACCTGACTTCAGGGAGGGTGGCTTGTCTCTGCTGGGTTCACTCTTGTCCAAGCACACCGTGTCAAGCTTGGTTCACTAACAGACGTCCAGTTGAAGTCCACATTTTTCAAGATTAAGAAGGTTTATTTTGCTTCCTGACCCTATCAAGTCCCAAATCTTCCCAAGAGTTTTTCATGTGCCACAAATAAAGGCCAAGGGGACAAAACACAACTTGGCAGGAGGATAGGCCCTGGCCACTGATAAGTCCATCAACATGTTAGCTGGTCAGTTCCTCTCCTGAGATGCTCCTTCCCCTGTCCTGTACTTGCTCCTCTCATTCAAGAACCAGCTCCTGGTTTTGTTGATTCTTCATGCAGTTCTCTGTGTGTCTACTTGGATGATTTCAGCCCTGACATTGATTATTTCCTGCCTCCTACTCCTCTTTTTGAAAAGGTGAATTTGCTTCTTTTTGTTCTAGAGTTTTCAGGTGAGCTGTTAAGCTGGTAGTGTGTGCTCTCTCCAGTTTCTTTTTTGAGGCACTCAGAGATATGAGTTTTCCTCTTAGCACCGCTTTCATTGTGTCCCATAAGTTTGGGTATGGTGTGCCTTCATTTTCATTAAATTCTAAAACGGCTTTAGTTTCTTTATTTCTTCCTTGACCAAGGTACTACTGAGTAGAGTGTTGTTCAGCTTCCATGTGTATGCGTGTTTTCCATTGTTGTTGTTGGAATTTAAATCGAGCCTTAGGCCTTGGTGATCTGATAGGGTGTGTGGGATTTCAATCTTCTTGTTGAAGCCTGTTTTGTGACCAAGTATAGGGTCAATTTTTGAGAAGTTACCATGAAGTGCTGAGAAAAAGGTATATTTTGATTTAGGATGAAATGTTCCATACATATCTGTTAAGTCCATTTGGTCTATAACTTCTGTTAGTTTCACTGTGTCTCTGTTTAGTTTGTGTTTCCATGATCTGTGTATTGCTGAGTGAGGTGTTCAAGTCTCCCAGTATTATTGTGTGAGGTGCAATGTGTGCTTTGAAATTTACTAAAGTTTCTTCTACGAATGAGGGTGCCCTTGTATTTGGAGCATAGATGTTCAGAATTGATAGTTCTTCTTGGTAGATATTTTCTTTGATAAGTATAAAGTGTCCTTCACTATCTTTTTTGATAACTTTACATTCAATTTTATCCGATATTAGAATGACTATTCCAGCTTGTTTCTTGCGATCATTTGCTTGGAAAATTGTTTTCCAGCCCTTTACTCTGAGGCAGTGTCTGTCTTTGACACTACAGTGTCTTTTCTGTATGCATCAAAATGTTGGGTCCTGTTTACATATTCACTCTGTTAGTCTATCTTTTTATTGGGGAATTGAGTTTGTTGATATTAAAAGATATTAAGGAAAAGTGATTGTTGCTTCCTATTATTTTTGTTGTTAAAGGTGGAATTATGTTTTTGTAGGTATCTTCTTTTGGGTTTGTTGACAGAAGATTACTTTCTTGTTTTTTCTAGGGTGTAGTTTCCCTCCTTGTTTTGGTGTTTTCCATCACTTATCCTTTGTAGGACTGGATTTGTGGAAAGATATTGTGTAAATTTGGTTTTGTCATGGAATATCTTGTTTCTCCGTCTATGGTAATTGAGAGTTTTGCTGGGTATAGTAGTCTGGGCTGACATTTGTGTTCTCTTAGGGTTTGTATGAGATCTGCCCTGGATCTTCTAGCTTTCTCTGGTTATAAGTCTGAAGTAATTCTGATAGGTCTGCCTTTATACGTTACTTGGCCTTTTTCCTTTACTGCTTTTAATATTCTTTCTTTGTTTTGTGCATTTGTTGTTTTGACTATTATGTTATTGGAGGAATTTCTTTTCTGATTCAATCTATTTCGAGTTCTTTAGGCTTCCTGTCTGTTATGTGCATCTCTTTCTTCTTCTTCTTCTTCTTCTTCTTCTTCTTCTTCTTCTTCTTCTTGTTCTTCTTCTTCTTCTTCTTCTTCTTCTTCTTCCTCCTCTTCCTCTTCCTCCTCCTCCTCCTCCTCCTCCTCCTCCTCCTCCTCCTCCTCCTCCTCCTCCTTCTTCTTCTTTTTTGATGCAGAAAGCAAGAGGATTTTTATTTCTTATCCAGCATGCTAGGGCCACCCTGCATTTGGAGACAGAACGACAGGCTGCACGGGCCTTTTATTCAGTTCTTGGGCAGGCGCCATTAGGCACAATATGACTGGCAGAACAGTGTTACCTTTAAACTAACTGGTTGATAGGGTAGGTGGCCAATGGACTCTGGGCCTTTCTGAGCTGCAAGGGACCACCCTGTGGTCTGAGAAATGTAATTTAGCCTCTCCCTTCTGGGAGGGGGAACACTTGCCCTTCTGGGAGGGGCCAGTGTTCTATGACCCTTTCAAAGGTTCTGAGTTAACCCTTTCATTCCCTCATTTTCTTTGTGCATGCTTCAATCCTGAAGCAATTGCTGGTATTGAGAGCTCATATTTCTGATCTTCTGTATCTAGTTCTTTCTATCTCTGCTTTAAGATCATTAGCTGTACTGTACCTAAGTGTGTCTTAACAGTAGCAACTAAGCAGTTCAAAATGTAGGGGCCAAAAGTCAACTCTAGCTAGAGAACAATTCCGGGTCCTAACAGGTTTAACAACCCCGAAGGGTCTATAGAAGAGCAACACTCCTCAGCTAAGGCAGCACATAGCCCTCCTATCCTGCAGTGCTACCTCTGATAATGAAGTCAATAATTCTTGAATATGACTGATGGAAGTTTCTATTTTCTCTGCATCTAAATCAATGGTTGTCCTCAGACTGTTATAATTTTCCCTTAATAAGACCAAAGTGGAAGTCCTGGTGGCTGCCCTGGCCACCTCTAACCCCAACAGAAAGGAGACAGTGAGTGCTATAACAGGTTTGGGGAACCGGCACATAGGAGGGGGGAAAGGAACCAAAATCCAAGGGCACCACCAGGCAGTCATGAGAAAGGCCAAGGGATCTTGAGCTTGCGCAGATTGTCTACCTTCTGTACCATCCTCCTTTATTTCAACTTGGCGCACTTGAGTCCCGCGACCCGGTTTTGGTGCTCTATACATCTAAGGTCCCTATAGAGAAGCAGAGAGTTGCTTTTCAGTCGTTATAACATCCAAACAATGCTGTCAGTCTAAGTCCAAAACAGAACAAGATACCAACAAACACAGAGAAAAACAATCAGCACACAGCTTGACCCTGCCACAGGCAGGCATCCAGGTCCAGGGACACAGAACAAGACATTAACACACAGAGAGAAAACAGAGATGGACCCAATTACCGATATCAGGTGCCTCTGCCCGTGGCAGGAACCAGATAAACCAGATCATAGCACGACTCGACTCCCACTGTTACTGTTCTGCCATTTTCAGGAGGAGTAGAGCTCCCCCAGGGTCTCGACCTTTGGCACATCTGCCAGTCAAACTCACTGCACCAAATACTGTAGGCTCTCTGAGCCTCCAGTCTATTGGATGCTTGCAAGCAAACCTAAAGTTTAGACAAGCTTACAAACTCAGACTTTGACAATTAGCATGACAAACAGAGAGACAGAAAACAAACCAAGGGGTTATCATGCTCAAGTCCTCTGATTCACTACCCCAGCATGTCTCCACAGGAGGTCAGTTTCCCGGCCAATGCACCAAATGTAACACTCGAGGGAGTCTTAACTTACCAGAGAGACCCCCTGAGTGGACCACATGGTGATGGGAATCAATGCAAAAAGCAAGAGGATTTTTATTATTATCCAGCATGCTGGGACTACCCTGGACATGGAGACAGAATGACCATGCATCTCTTTCTTTAGGTTAGGGAAGTTTTCTTCTATGATTTTGTTGAAGATATTTACTGGCCCTTTAAGTTGGGAATCTTCAGTCTCTTCTATAACTATTATCCTTAGGTTTGGTTTTCTCATTGTGTCCTGGATTTCCTGCATGTTTTGGGTTAGGAGATTTTTGCATTTTGCATTTTCTTTGACTGTTGTGTCAATGTTTTCTATGGTATCTACTGTGCCTTAGATTCTCTCTTCTATCTCTTGTATTCTGTTGGTGATGCTTGCATCTATGACTCCCGTTCTCTTTCCTAAGTTTTCTATCTCCACAGTTGTCTCCCTTTGTGATTTCTTTATTGTTTCTATTTCCATTTTTAGATCCTGGATGGTTTTGTTCAATTCCTTCACCTGTTTTGTTGTGTTTTCCTATAATTCTTTAAGGGATTTTTGTGTTTTCTCTTTAAGGGCGTCTACCTGTTTACATGTGTTCTCTTATATTTCTTTAAGGGAGTTATTTATGTCCTTCTTAAAATCCTCTATCATCATCATGAGATGTGATTTTTATATCAGAATCTTGCTTTTCTGCTGTATTGGGTATCCAGGACTTGCTATGGTGGGAGAACTGTGTTCTGATGATGCCAAGTAGCCTTGGTTTCTGTTGCTTATGTTCTTGCCCTTGCCTCTTGCCATCTGGTTATCTCTGGTCTTAGTTGGTCTTCCTATCTCTGACTGTGTCTTGTTCCTCCTACAAACCTGTGTGTCAGCACTCCTGGAATACCAGTTTTCTCCTGTTGGAATTTGCGTAGGGAGACTATTACAGTGTCAGCTCTGGGGCATCAATAGAAACTGAAAGGATGCTGTCCCAGGCTGCTTCTAGGTTCCTGTATCCTCAGGACTCCAGGTGGGTCCCTTGGTGCAGAAGTACTGGTCTTCCCTGTGCTCACAGGTGTGTTGGCACAACTGGGAACACAACTCCCTCCTGGCAGTATTTGAATATGAAGAGCTGTGGCACAGTGTCAGTTCTGGGAAACCAGAAGGACACTGCTCTAGTTTTGTTGTTGTTGTTGTTGTTGTTGTTGTTGTTGTTGTCTTAATATCTTTAGAGAGGAAAGCCTTACTCCTTTTGGAGTCCAGTATATAATTTCCTTTACCTGAAACATTTCAAATGCCTCTGTCCCCACAAGGTCCTAAGCAGGAAACAGATATTAGCCCTATCTGGCAAATATTAAATCCCAGCAGAGATGACATTTGGTAACTACATCTTTACAATTAGTTCTACTTTATATGGAAACTGTGCCTGGGAGCAGGGGCTCTCAGTCTAGTGGTTACCTTGGTAACATGCTGCTGCACTTGCCATCTTGCAGGCTCCCTGCGATGATAGAGCAGGTCCCTGAGTGACACACGGTCCCTAAGTGACAGACTGAGTGGCTTGTCTCATATATTTGCCACCACTTGCAGGTTCATGGAATATGAGGAACACCTGGACATCACTGGGGAAATACCAGTTGGAAGGGGCACTCTCTGGATAGGCCAATCTCTAATTAAGTCATTGAAAAGTTAAAGACAAAAAACTAAAATAGGAAGAATGTAGAAAACCTACCTGCTGTTTAGCTGCATCTATAAATGGATGGCTCTGTAGCTGTAACTGGCCTTGAACTCCTAATCCTTCTGACGCCATCTCTCAAGTATGGGCTTCTTGCCACATCAGTTACCCCTTTCTGCTTCTGCTGCCATGACAGGACCCATGAAGTGCAGATACTAAGCCAAGCCATCCTAGGGAACCTTCGCTACCCAGAGGCATCTGTGTCATGTTACTAGGGCCCATTTGGCAAGCGTATTTTGATGTATTACACACTGTGTGGAGGAGCGGAAAACTTCCCTAAGTCCTCAGTGTGATCTGCTTTCCAATCATCAGGGCAACTAAGACAGGTGTTGTTAATGTCTGGGAGCCTCTGAGTCTCACAGAAGAAAAACGCAAACATTCTTAGGTCCAGATAGCCCCAAAGGAAGGAAATGGACAGGGATCAGATTTTTAAGGCAAATTTTAGTGAGATTCTATTCTATCAAAACCCAGAGCAGCAGAGACAGCTTCCCCCTCTCCCTCTCCCTCTCCCTCTCCCTCTCCCTCTCCCTCTCCCTCTCCCTCTCCCTCTCCCTCTCCCTCTCCCTCTCCCTCTCCCTCTCCTCCCCCTCTCTCCCTCACTCTCTCTCTCCCTCCCCCTCCCTCTCTCCCTCTCTCTCTCTCTCTCTCTCTCTCTGTCTCTGTGTGTGTGTGAAGAATTATGAACATTTTATATTCACTTGGTTTTTAGTGTGTATGTAATCATGCATGCATCAGGGTGGGAGCATGTTTGTGCCACATGTGCCTATGGAGGTGAAAGAACAACTTGAAGTGTTCCACTCTCTTCTACCACATGGGTCCCAGGGATTGAACCCAAGCTGTTAGGCTTGGCAGCAAGTGCCTTAAGCCATTTCACCAACCCATATATATATAGTGTATTTGGAGGGGAGTGTATATATATAGTGTATTTGGAGGGGAGTGTATATATATAGTGTATTTGGAGGGGAGTGTATATATATAGTGTATTTGGAGTGGAGTGTATATATATATATATATATATATATATATATATATATAGTGTATTTGGAGGGGAATATATATATATTATATTTGGAGGGGAGTATATATATATAGTGTATTTGGAGGGGAGTATATATATATATATATATATAGTATATTTGGAGGGGAATATATATATATATATATATATACACACACACACACACACACACTCAAGTATAACTGTTATACTTGAGTGTAATACTTAAAAATATTACCTGTGTTTCAGTGCCGCCCTGTGTAGCTCCTCTTGCTGTGAGAGATGAGAAGTTAGTCTGCTCACCCAAGAGTCCTATTTTACCTTTTATTTGAAAAATTGTAAGTCTGCAAGTTTGTGATTTATCTGTGAATTATACCCTGGCCCTGGTCTCAAAGGTTAAGATAGATACACATTCATTTCCTACTTTTAAAAAGGGTATTTCATATTTTAGACCATAAAACAAGACTAATCTGTTTTTCTCAAAAAGCGTGAGTTCACTGTCAGCAAGAACAAACATTATTCCCTAAACAAGAGCACAAGAGAATTCTAACCCTGCAGTAAGCAAGCATCTGCCCCGAGGGAGCCTGTGAGGCTCTTGAATAGCGAGGTCCCTGCAGCTGCTAGAGCCTTCCTAATCTGCTAAATAGAAGCTCTGTGGTCTTCAGTATGATTACTTCAAATTTGAGCCATCTAACCTGAGAATTCAGGGTGAATTATGAAAATGCAAGCATCCATTCCTGAGGATCAGGCCAGTTTGTGTGTCATGATGTGATTTCTCTGCTTGAAGAACCTCTGGCCAGGAACCTAGTCACGACCATGCTGTTTCTCCAGTGAAGGGAATTCTGCTGTCTCTAAACACATATTGTATTGTTTTGATTCTTAACTTTATTTCAGGCAGTATGATAAAATAGATTAATACACCCATTTAAATGTTCTAAGCACATGTGTCTCTTGTGTTTTGTTTTGAATGTTGATTATTTTTACGTTCTGGGAGACTGTCCTTGCAGTTTCTGGCTTCAGCATAATTATTTGAAGTCTCAATGCCCACAGTGATTATTTTCCTTGAGGCTGCCAATCAACCTGTTCACAGAATCTTCAGCAGAAAGAGAGTGCCAGACCTGAGAAAGATCTGTCTGTCTCTTATGGGCTCCCAAGTCGCACTCACAATGCACTGGGAGTCCCTGCTGGTGAAACAGGTTAATCTTTCTGTGACAGGAAACCTAAGTCCAAACACCCACATGAGCAGAGAAGGCCAGGCTCAACTGGAAGGAAACTAAAAGGCGGGTGCTGGCAAAAGGAAGACAAACTTTAGGTGCCAAGGGGTGGAGGGCTACCAGCCTGCACAGACTGGCTTTCCAGACTTGCTGACCAAGGTCCCAGCATTCTCAGTGGTGAGGCAGTAGATCTGATCTTGAGATGTGCACACCCCATTTGAACATCTAAGCACATACATCACTGTCACCCGGCCTCCCGTTGGTTCGTCTGCTCACTCTACTTGTGAACAAATGCAGTCTCAATGTGCTTGCTTACTCTAAAATGTCCAGTACAAACGCAGACCAACATTTCCTTCCTGGTCCTTTTATCTTCTGCTCTTGATCTTAAGATGGCTGCTGACACTTAGCTCCTTGAGGGGGAGGACGTGAGGGAAGAGAGGTGTGTTGGAAGTAGTGAGGGACTAGGGGAAGGTGGTCGGCACCAGCAAGCACGGCAACTGCAGGGATCTTTCCGCTCTCCTGTTTCCCTCCAAGTTACAGAAGAGAGGGAAGGTCATGGGAAGCTCTGAATCTTGATTTGATTCTGCCCAGCTGATAGGCATTCATTCATGTACACAGCTACAGGCTAGATAAGAAATCCAGAGGCCTAGGGGCTCGGGAAGGCAAGCAAAGGATTCCCAATTATAACATATTGTACCACAGTGTAACGAGGAGCACAGGCACCAGTGAGCTTCCTACCTGCTCTGCTCCTGTTTATTGGTGGAAAGGTAATAAAGTATTGTTTGAGTTTCTTGGTATAGACGTTTATTTATATTAGGTAAGGTGATCTATGCATGCTGGATTATACAGAGGCACTCATGTAACAATTCTTTTAGTGATTTATTACCTTGTCAAATAGTAAAATCTTAGTGATATTTTTAAATGTTTTATTTCATGTGCATTGGTGTTTTGCCTATGTGAAAATGCCAGATTCCCCTGGAGCTGTAATTACAGACAGTTATGGGCTGCCATGTAGGTGCTGGGAATTGAACCTGGGCCCTCTGGGGAAGCAGCCAGTGTTCTTAAGTGCTCAGCCACCTTTCCAGTCCAGCCCAATTCCTGATTGTTTTTAACTGTTGTTAATTTTAGGATCACCATCAATGTACCTCACACACAATACACACTTGCCTTCCTTTATCATCCTTCTGACCACCAATTCCTTTAGAATCCAGTGACCTAGAAAGCCTGTGCCCAGCTCTCAGTCAAGCCTTACAGTGGCCAGAACTTTCCACTCTCTCTGTAGGTCTAAGTTATGCAAAAGAAAAAAGGAAATATGTGGGTCCAGTCTCTAGGCCTACTTGAGATTTTTCACTGGGAACACTGGCATTCACCAATAAGACATTTCAAAATGGAGCAAGATTACGCACTGTTAGAGCACATCATATCTTCCAAAGGATGGGAACTCACCCCAACCAACAGTAGTGAGGGAGAGCTGAGCCCAGGGAGCCACAGAATATTTCTGTCTGCTAAAGGAGAAAGGAAACTTGGGAGGGGCACATAGTTTCCTTCCCAAGAGCTCAACTCAGCAGAGCATGCGCTGTGCTCTGTGGTAGTTAGTGGTGAAGGAGGAAGGATGCCCAATGAGCACTCATAGGTCTTTGCCATGCCACACCATGCATACATGTTGACCTCTGTTATCTACACATGAACATGCCACACCATGCATACATGTTGGTCTCTGTCATATACACATGAACATGCCACACCATGCATACATGTTGACCTCTGTTATCTACACATGAACATGCCATACCATGCATACATGTTGACCTCTGTTATCTACACATGAACATGCCACACCATGCATACATGTTGACCTCTGTTATCTACACATGAACATGCCACACCATGCATACATGTTGGTCTCTGTCATATACACATGAACATGCCACACCATGCATACATGTTGACCTCTGTTATCTACACATGAACATGCCACACCATGCGTACATGTTGACCTCTGTTATCTACACATGAACATGCCACACCATGCATACAT
Source organism: Apodemus sylvaticus (assembly GCF_947179515.1). Lineage (NCBI taxonomy): Eukaryota > Metazoa > Chordata > Mammalia > Rodentia > Muridae > Apodemus > Apodemus sylvaticus. Next base: position 116,456,286 of record NC_067479.1, read on the forward strand.
GTTGGCCTCTGTCATCTACACATGAACCCTCTCAAATAGTTCTACCCTAATCTTGTTAATGAAACTGCTTAATGTCATGTAGCCTTCCATAGAAATCACTTTTAAAACAGTCAACTGTTTGGATTCCAATCCAGAATCACCCCCTTCTCTTATTTTTGACATCACATAGGGCAATTCTCCACACTTAGACTCATAAATAGAAGCAGTGTCACCCCAGGCCTGCTCTTGAAGATGCCCAGGCCAGGCAGAGCCTCCTCATATGGATTCAGAGACACCAAGAAATACCAGAACCTGCCAGTTCGCCCACCAACCCAGATGGAGCCGACTGACAGAATCTCTTCATGCAGTCTTGTCTCAGTGTCCTCTCTGGACATCCTTCCCAGTCACACAGGTCTGGGTGGCAGGCAATGAGCTAAACCTGCACTCTGGGCAGTATTTATGGAAGACAGATGCCAGGAATGGAGCCCATCTAGATGATATAGATGTCTTCATGTCTACAGGTTTCACAAAGCTATTTGAAGCTTTATAGCTACATAATGGTCCAGCTGTCTTTTGTTTCAGAACTATGATGCTAACTAATGCAGGTGACTACTCTATGTTAAGCAGGTTATAGTTCAATGAATATGAACTCCTGGATTAGAAGATCACATGTACTCTGTTCAACCTCAAGAATATTTAGAGCTCTCTTGACTATGTTATTTCAAGTATTTATGGGGTGATGTCATTTTAATACTCTTGCTACATGCTTCCTACACCATGGTGGGCTATGTCTTGGAGTGTTCAAAAGCTTTCCCTCCCTTGGTTGTTTCATCAGGAATTTTGTCCCAGATGCTAAATAAGCAACCAGTGAACAACTAATGCATATTGCAGCAACATTAACAGACAAGGACACTACATGCATGAATGTAAATGGGATCACAGATAGAAGACAACCGTTGAAAGCATGGAATGGGTAGAAAGTGTCAGGAAGAGTGGGAGGATGGGAGACTGTGTCATATAATCTTGGAAAGAGATATACCTTAAGGCTCCACAAGCGTCAAAGCTGTGTCTCCACCACTGCTATCTGAGCCCCAAGACTAAAAGAGAGCCTTCATTATAGCATCCTCCATGATGTCTCTCATGGTAAATAGAAATTTGGTCTTCAAGCCAATCCTTGGGTGACAGCCCAACACTCTCCAGGCATTGTCCTTAAACCACCACTTCTACTGGGAGGTAATTGATCAAAATTTCTCAGTCACTGACATGGTGGCATGAAGTCATTGACCCATCTCATTTCATTCATGAATGATCTTTGAAAATCAAGCTTAGAGCAGATGGAGTTAGGAGGATGAAGGAAGGGAAGGAAAGGTGATTGGATGCATAAAGGAAAGGCTCTTAACATGCCAGGCCCTGCTTCAAGGACACTGACATGTTGAGTGTGTTTATCCCTTGCTGGAGTCATAACATTGCATCACTGGGAAGTATCTAAAGGTAAGAAGTGGGTGGTTGAAAGATGTTAGTCACCGGGGTTGGCTCTGGGGTCCCCACACTTCTGTGTGCCTCTTTTTCTGTCCTTTGATGACTCTGAAGCTCCTGTACTACAAACTCCTGCTGCTATGACATTCTTCCTCGAAAACAAGCACAGACAATGGAGCCCAGGTCATGGGCAAAACTGTATTTACTCATTACTGACTGCTTACAGCAGGGTGCAGACACATCTCTGAAGTTCAAAAGTAACCTTTTTCTTCCTTTCTTCATGTCTTCCTTTCCTCCTTTCTTTTATTCTCTGTTCTCTCTCTCTATTTTATCTCTAATAAACTTCTCTTTGGAGATACCAGAAATATGAGGAAAAAAATTATTCTTTTGAAGGACTTGTAGACCAAACCTCTCACAACTGGAGGGAGCTTTAACAGAACAACAGGAAGTCAGGATTCATACTCTGGAGACCCAGCTATGAAGCCTAGCCTATATATATATATATATATATATATATATATATATGTATATATATATATATATGTGTGTGTGTGTGTGTGTATATATGTATGTATGTATATATACGTGGCACTTTCTACTCTTGGTGCCTGCTTATGTCCCATGAGCTCACATCCTTACCACAAAGGGTCTCTCCCAGGAGCTCAGCACACAGCAGGGACCCTAGCAATGCTGGCCCTTCCTCAGGAATGCTTATATCTCTATTGAAGCAGACAAGGAAGTTCTGGAGAATGAAGTAAGAGCTATAGAAGATGAGAATGGTTGGGGAATTAGTTAGGAGCATTTTTGAAGGAACAGGCTGTAGGTGGGGCTTGCAGACCCAGTGAAGAACTTCTACAAAGACTTTGAGGAGTGGGGTCCATACCTTAGCTTCTGTGGCTGAAGTGTATACACCAAGAGGCAAAGCTGTGGGAGAGTGAATCAGCATGAGCTGTAAAGAAAAGGCAGGAAGCAGTTCTGGGCACTTGAGACACACAGGAAGGTGGTTTAGAGCACTGGCTGCTCTGCCAGAGACCTGAGTTGGACCCCCCAACACCCTCTCCCCCCACACCAGTGTGAGGCCCTCATAACTGCCAGCAACTCCAGCTCCAGGTCGTCTGATGCCTCCTCCTGACCTCTGCAGGTACCCTTGCACATGTGGCATGCCGCAACGTCACACATCACACTCACACATCAGAGTAAAAATAAATCTTAGAAAAACAAATTAATGACCTGATGTTCACAACACAATTACACACCCATGGTTTTTAGATAATGTTATGGTTTCAGATAATATATCATCTGTCTCAATATCTGATATCAATGGCATTTTTAATACAAGCCACACATTTTCAGACTATGTAATGGGAAATCCCTACCTACTCAGATGACCCTTCTGACCCCTTGGTCGGAATCCTGTTTCTTTATTTCTGTTAGTTCTTTTGTTAGATATCAGCTGGATTTTATGTCCTTAAATACTTCAATATTTTAGTACAATTTTCCTTCTTTGACAGACATATTTATTTTCTATCACCTTTAGCAGAAATAGGATATAGGTGGTTAAGTTATTAAAATTTATGTTCTTGTTTCCTAGACTGTTTAGGTCAGTATCGTAGTATCCAAAGCCATTAGAATGACATTCGTGAGCTGAAGAATCAATCATTTGTCCCTAAACTCTCTGAGACATCCAGGTAGACATTGCTCTAGCATTAGTCTATGACTTTTCTTTCATTTATTAACTTGTACTATATCTGACAAATTATATTAACTCCTTCATGTAAAACATCATGTTAAAAGATGGATATCAGCCGGGCAGTGGTGGTGCACGCCTGTAATCCCAGCACTCTGGGAGGCAGAGACAGGCAGATTTCTGAGTTCGAGGCCAGCCTGTTCTACAGAGTGAGTTCCAGGACAGCCAGGGCTACACAGAGAAATCCTGTCTCAAAAAAAATAAATAAATAAATAAAATAAAATAAAATAAAATAAAATAAAACTAAATCAAAAAAAAGGCAGATATCGGCTAAGAGCAAATGGTTTAGATCATGTGAATTATAAGATATGATTATTTCTAGGATCCTCCTCTTTTACAGTCCTGATGAACACTCAGCAAAGTTCTGGCTCCATCCTGTTTTTGAAACAGTCTGTGTAGGCCAGACTGGCCTCAAACTCTCTGCGTAGCCAAGAATAACATTGATCCTTAGGATCCTGATGCTCCTGCCTCCATCTCTTGCTGAGATATGTGCTACTATGTCTGGTACTGTGGGTGCCTCTGTCATTCTGGGGACTGAGCCCCGGGCCTCCTGTGTGCCCTCAACCAATGAGCTACATCCCTAGGCCTTTAAAAGCTTTGTTTCTAACACTATGTTCAGGGATTTGTAACTGTTAGCACAGGTTTCTTTACCTAGGTTTCTGTCTATTGCTGTAATAAACAAGACCAAAAGCAACTCAAGGGAGGAAAGGGTTTATTATACCTCACATTGCCAGGTCACAGTCCATTACTGAGGGAAGTCCGGGCAGGAACAGTGGAGAAACACTGACTTACTCGCTCATTCTCAGCCAGTTTCTTACACCAGCTACCGAGAGATGGTGATGCCCAAAGTGGGCTGGGCCCTCCCACATCAATCATCAATCATCAATCAACACAGTGCCTCACAGACATGGCTACAAGCCATTTTGTAAATAGGCAGTTCTTCAGCTGATGTTCCTTCTTCCCAAGTGACTCTAGATTGTATCAACTTAACAATAAAAATGAGTTGGAAGATTATCTAAGGGTGCATAAAAGATGTTAGAGGCTTAGACACTATATAATTTATTCCAAATTCCAATAACTTATTTTATACCTTAAGTTTATTTTTGGATCTCAAATTCTGAGGTGTCTCATTCACCTGGAGGACTCAGCGCAATCATACACCCTGAGGCCCTTGACCAGTTTTAAAAGTCAGATCTTCTGTGATTAGCACCTGCAGGGACTGTGATAGGTGCTAAGGGTTGGGAGTCACGACTGACCCTCAAGGATGTTAAATCCTCTAAGAGCAAATAATCCATTGGCATGAATTTGGGGGAGTGAAAGGATATGGACACATGATATAGTCATAGGAAAACATCCTAAAGACATTTTAACCAGCTGCATATGTGTGCAGAGACCTTGTAATCCTCATCACTGATGACACACCCAACGAGTAGAATTTGTGGCCCAGGCACAGTGGGTGTTCCATGCCTCCTTGGGAATGGAGTAAGAATTTCATGGACTCCCCTGTCCTTGAGTGAATATAATCACGTGTTCTCTTTAGAGAAATCCCTATTCCATTTTCCCATGACCCAGCCAGGGCTTCTCAGTCTCCAGCTTTCCCAGCAGTGTGTATCCCATAAACCTGCCAATTAAGCAGCTGAATATCATGATTGTGAATATAATTACAGAGAGTAATTATGAACTTGTAAATGTCTCCTGTCGATGGGGCCCTTTACCCAAACCATCTCAAGTGGCTTTCTTAGGAAAGTGGAAGACAATCCCCCTGCTCACCTTACCCCAAACATTGTCTCCCTTCCTAGAAGAAACTCATTCTTGCTGGCCCAAAGAACATGCAAAAAAAAAAAAAAAAAAAAAAAAAAAAAAAAAAAAAAAAACTTTAAAGAGCTCTATTTTGAGTGAGAATGTCTCATTTGGGTAGACACTCCTTAGATGTGTTTCATCTGAGACCCAGATTCATTAAGGAATAGCAACTTCCTGATATCTTCGTTTATTGTTAGGGCTGGGGAATTACTACCATAATTAGAAATTAATGCAAAAAGATCATATGTTGGAAGCTTTACAAAATCCTCTGAGAACTTTAATATTCTTTAAATTGAACTTTACACGGTACAATGTGGTAGAGAATTAATCTCTGAAAATAAGGCAGGGATAGCAGAAACACACACGGGTGAGCTTTCTCATGTCTGTGGGGGTAAAATGCACCTGGCTAGACCCATGACTAGCCTTTGCATTCAGCCACTTAGTAACGCATTCACAAGAAGCTTAACCCCTCATCGGCGGTAATGGGTGCCTGAATGAATTCCACACAGATAGGTAAAGTTGTAAATGCAATGCAATCTCAAAGCTGTGTGTGCTTTCAAGGGACAGTGGGAATAAATGCCTGTAATTGCACTGGTGGTGGGCATGGTTGGAAAGGGCAGGAGTTGATTCATCATGCAATGAATAACACCTAATAAACCCTGAGAACAAAGCACCCATGTTTGTCTAACCTGCCTAATACAATGGCTCACACAATCCTAAGCATGGGCAATTTCCAGCACCTTTCCATGAATCGGAGCAACTGGCACAACCCAAACCTGAAGCACAGTAGGATTCTCCCACAGGAATGGGAGCTACATCAAGCCTGTACTTCCTAGAGAGACAGCTTAGCAGTTCAGTGTGCTTGCCACTGCTCTTACCAAAGGTACAGTGTGATTCTTGTACCCACAGCAGACAGCTCAAAACTCCAGCTGTGGACACTTAAACCCATGGGTGGGGGAAGAGGGACTCATGCACACATAAATAAAACTAAATTAAATCTTTTTCAAACAAGAAAGAAATCCTGTGCCTATTCCTTTGTGGTCCTTCATGTTCTCCTGGATCAGAAGTTTGAATGCTCCTGAGTATGGGAAAATGAGACTCAAGAAAGAGCCACCACTTCCAAGAGTGATTTCTGACAGCTGACACTTCCAGATAAGCCATGCACACAACCTCAGCTGAATATACGGTAGCTTCTGAGAGGAAACCTGAAGTGTGCCTAGCTCTGAAAAAAATCACTTAAAATTCCCTGTGCACAGTCAGGACGGATTGGTCTCTGTAAGCACCAGGGATTCCGTTGTGTCTTTTGGTAATTTCAGCGTTAAAGGAAACTCACCCAGCAAGGGCATGCCCAATGATGCTACACCAGCCTGGCACGCAGAAGGCCCTGGATTCATTCACCCAGAACTACCAAAAACCTCACTTACAAGTAGTTTTCCAATCACTATATACGGCCACTCCTTTCCTAATTGTGAAAAATAGTTGCTAAGAATTTCTAGTAAATTGTATTCCATGTGTGCATGTGTGTGCATGTTTATGCATCTTTGTGTGTAGTGTATCGACTCCAACTGTAGACACTTAAACCCACAGGTATGTGTGTATGTGTGCATGTGTGTGTAAGTGTATGTATGTGTATGATATGTGTGTGCATGTATGCATATGTATGTATGTGTGTGATGTGTATGTGTGTGTGATATGTGTATATATGTGTGTGTGCATGTGTATGCACGTTTGTGTGTGCATGTGTATGTATTTGTGTGTGGTGTATGTGTCTGTGCATGTGTATGCATGTGTTTGTGTGATGTGTCTGTGCATGTGTATGTGTGTGCATGCATATGTATGTGCATTCATGTATGTGTATATATATATACATGTTTGTGTAAGCATGTGCATGTAAATGTGTGGTGTGTGTGTGTGTGTGTGTGTGTATCATTCTGTCCTCTATTATATCTTCCTATATAGTAAAGATATTGAATAAGGTGAAAATTGTTACTAAAGGAGATTCTTTCAGTAAGAAATTCATTAGATTATTCAATTTTTGCCCATTCTAGAGAACAGACCTATGCATCACATAGACTGAACTCAAAAACAAAGTATTAGCTATCTGGCAGCCAGCCTAAGAGATCCAGGCTCATCCTCCTAGCTTTGTGCTCTTGCTTTGCCACAAGGAGAAAACATGCCCTGTCCCCTTTTATGTGATTTCATGACCTTGCTGGAACTTGCTTGAAGACACAAAGCTTCCATGTAAAGATCGAGGTGCTCTGCCTTGGGAGCTGTGTTGCTTTGTATTGCCTTTTGTTATCAGTGCTCCTTCCTGTTTGTTTCATTTTTGCCATCTGAGTAGAAGATGGTCAGAGCAGATTGTCGGATTCAGTGTGTGGTCACTTGAGTGTAGCCAACTTAAGTGACACAGTGTCCCTCGGGTCAGCGTGTGATATAACCTAAGTCAAACCAGGCTGCACCTGGATGTGTGCATCCTAAGGATCTGACCTAAGGTCATGGCCAGCTCTGACTTTCAAGACCTCAAATGGTCATCTAAGCAGCGATATAAACGGGTATCAGCTTGTTCTTAGGCCAGCAGAGCCCTGCTGTAGAGAAGTTGGAACACTAGAGGAGGAAATACGTTGGTTCCTCCAGCAGGCAGCCCGGCTTAGGTGGCTCTCTGCCCTGGCATTAGAGAAACGCTGGCGAGCAGTGGCAGACCAAAGGAACTGAGCAACAGCTAGACTTCTAAAATGCAAGATCTCAGAAAAACCTTGGCAATACCTACAGTCTGTTATCTCCTGTTTTCCACTCCCCTCCCACCAGAAAATGGCCTTGCAGCCTGGGACAAACAGAAGCCCCTTCCAGACCGAGGCCAGGACTGGAAACTGGTAGGAATGTCTGAAGCCTGCCTGCACAGGACGAGCCATGTGCAGAGGCGTGGTCCACTGAAGAATGAACGGACATCCCCTCACCTCAGCCAGGCCGCTTGGACGAACTCTATATTCCATCTGGATCCTGAGGATGTGAGCGATCAGAGCATCTCAAGTGCCCAGACTTTCCAGACTGAAGAGAAGAAATGCAAAGGTAACCACTTCCTCCTAGATGCTTACCACACGGGCATCTCTCACGTGACTGTTCCGTCCCCACTTCTTCACCTGCCTAGTGTCTGTGCTGCCTTTCCCTGGCTGATCCTCCCAGGGGGGGTTATCCTTTAATTTTCTTTTAAACATAAAAAAATAAGTGGGGTCCAAAGGCAAGCACTTTACACCGGCACTCGGGAAGAGATATTTATTTTTATTATTTTTTAGTGAGCAAATGCGTTGTTATTTTGGTTTTGAATTCTGCTTGTGTCTGAGTGGAAGCAGACATTGCTGGACTCCTATCTATTTGCTTCAAGCTGAGGTCGTGAGCATGTGCACATGAATGTATTTCCTACCCTAATTACACCAGTAGCTAGAGAGATTGTGATGCTGGCTTTTAACCCACATAGACAGTTCATAGTTGACAGGGAGATTTTAACATCTGTGGTTGATAAATCCTCTGACTCCATCACCAAGAGAAGATTAGGGTGTTAGGAGGTTGTCACCTCATGGGGGGACACAAACACAGCTAAAGTGGGCCTGGTTGCTGATCACGTGAGACTTAGCCCAGCTCACCTCAGGCCGCCTCACCTGACAGATGCCTTCCACACTGATCGCTTTATGGTCTTATGGTTGCCCAAAATCCTTGCTTCTTAAACCAGTCTGTGTCCTTAAGTGCCCAAGTTCTTAGAATTACCCATTCTTTGCCAGTCCAGAGCGTACAAGCTAAAGCTAGCATGACTGGCTTTTTGGCTTTTCCTTATGGTAAGTTTGGATTGGTTCTTTGGGAAACTGAGAATCTCACAGTCAACATGTGGAGACACGGGAGGAGGGAGGCCTGAAGGAGCCTGCCGCGAGGATCGGCCGCAGTCACACTGACCATTTCTGAAAAAGAACCCAGGCCTTCCTGCCTTTCTGGAAATACTTTAGAACCTCTTTGTACCATCTAGTTTCCCTGGGAAATCAAGGCACATGTTTTCACTAGAAGCACATTATCCAAAGATGGCAACCTCGGCTCTGGCTGAAGAATTGGCAGAAATGCCATGTTCCTTTTGAAACGTGATGCTTGTACTTCCAAATTGATTATTTGGAAGTATAAAGGGTTTTTTAAATGTTCTAAACAGACACAGTATTACACCCCTTCCCATCTCCCTTTCTTCCCTCCAGTCCCTCCCAGATCCCTCCCTTCAACATCCCCCATGCTACCCACTCTCCAGGTGATAGCTCCTTGTTATTATTATCATGGCATGAATATGTATGTATGTGTGTATATGTATGTATGTATGCATGTGTATGTATGTGTGTATATGTATGTATGTGTGTATACATGTGTATGTGTGTATGTGTGTATATGTATGTATGTATGCATGTGTATGTATGTATGTGTGTATATGTATGTATGTATGTATGTATGCATGTGTATGTGTGTATATGTATGTATGTGTGTATGTGTGTATAAATGCATGTGTATGTATGTGTGTATATGTATGTATGTAAGTGTGCATGTGTGTATATGTATGTATGTATGCATGTGTGGGTATGTGTGTATGTGTGTATGTGTGTATATGTATGTATGTATACATGTGTGTGTATGTATTTATGCATGCGTATGTGTATATATTTATGTGTGTATGTGTGTATACGTATGTATGTGTGTATGTGTGCATGTATGTATGTATGTGTATGCACAAACATGCAAATACAACCTGCTAGTCTGTTCTGTCATTTGCACACATACTGCTTCAGGACAACAATAGGGGGAGCTGATCCCTGGAGAGACCAAGTCTCCCTTCCCCTTAGGCACCTGTATGCTCTGCCTAGGGCTGAGACCCTGAGTATTTTCCCATTCCACATTAATATGCCCATTGATGTAGCTAGCCAATAATAAAGTCTTGTTAACTCAGACATTTGTAAAAGAAATTCTTTGAAATTTTGAAGGGGATATTTTTTTAAAAATAGCAAAATAAAATTTTTCCCAAAGGAACCGAGATGTAGAACAGGTGGGTCTCTGTGGGTGAGCGAGAGTGTACTCATATTCACTTGAGCTACAGTTCAGATTTACTAGCAGATTGTATCTTCAGATTTCACAGGTTGCAGTAAAACCATGCCTGTCTTTGGTTACAGCAAAGATCCCTATGACCTAAGGACCTAGTGAGCAGTTTGACTCACAGCTGGAACCCACATCCGCTCAAGTGCAGAGTGCTGTCCCTATCATTTACAGGGATTTTGTTCTTAGTTATGTAGATTTTGAAATATTAAACTTTTGGTTGTTTATATGTTTTGAAAGTAAGAGGAGGGGGAGTTCCAGCATACAGATGCTGAGGCAGGAGGATAGAGAATTGAGCTTAAGTACAGTTAAATAGGAGACCATGTCAAAAAAAAAAAAAAAAAAGAGTCAGTCTTCCGATTTAAAATTCTACAGGCCAGAGCTAAGAACACAGCATTTTGAGATTGACACATTTGGGCTAGGACACCAGCCATGTACAGACTAAACTTATATATGTTACATTGATAAAGCTATATAAGATACTGTGCTTACATATTCAGCGCAGTACCTTATAGTGCACTTTAAATAGCAGCCGCCATTTTCCCCATGGCTATATATCCTTAAGGTCACATAAATCCCTTGACTTGTTGATTGAGGAATTCAGCCGGAGGAGTTAAACAGATGAGGACAGTGGGGTGGCTGTTTGTGAAGCTCAGATCCTCTTCCAGCTTTTCCCCTAAATCACTAGAGTGCATTTTCGTTATTCTGGTGTTGAAAGAAAATCAACAGAGGCAAACTTTGTGAGGTTTCCAGAGATACCACCAAAGTTCACTTGGATCTGGTCTTAAAATTATGCACTGATTCGGTGGGGAAATGACACCCAAGTGGTCAGAGCCACACAGCACAAGAATCTACTACAGTCAATTTCCCTCCTATATTAGAACACCAGTGAGTGATGCCTATGTTTGCCCTTGGGAGTTAGTTCTTGTCTGCTCCATGATCTGCTACTCCCCTCTGCCCACTCAAGCCTCCTAAACTTCTCCAGCAAGCCCAGAAAGTTGGACACAAATAGGGAGACGACTCCTCAGAGCTAAACCTCAGCAGCCCACCATACCCATAAAGAGAGGCCTCCATAGCAGCCAGGAACTTTCTGGAAGGAGGCATGGGGGCTGTTGGGGAAAAAAAGCAGCAATGTAATGATGCTGCTGCAGTTTCTTTGTAAGTCTGCACCATCCATGCTGTAAAAATAAATGAATCTCAGAGTCCCGCGAAGAAAAGAAGAATCAGAAACATGTAGTGCGTCAATTTTTTCTTTCTAAACATTCTATATGGCTTTGCAGGGGAAACGAAAATTTCAGTAAGTTGTATGATTACAAATAATTTTTTAAAATATTTTTGTTTCAGCTACCAAGGACAAACATTATTACAAATTTTATCACATTTTAGTTGTGTCATTCATCTATTTTTTACAAACATGTGTCACGGGAGGCATATCATTTGTAACCAGCTTTTAATGCTTACCAATAAATCATCATCATTTTCCTTTGCTATTAAAATATTCTACTGAACACTGACATTTATTGGCAATAGATTATTCTTTCTTGTAGCTAGAATATCATTTATTAAACCATTCCCCAAGGCTTAGACAATTTAATGTAATTTTTAAACAATAAAATTTAAATAATATCTTATGTCAGCAAAGGGGCAGACTATTAATCCATAATCTTTGTAGAGAACAGGTGACTTAAATAGACCGTGACACATCAAATGATATACAGCTCCTGTTCACCAAGATGACAAAGTGCCCTGAAATTCAGAGATGTAATCTACAAGTTACCACATGCCTTGCAATCCTTCAAGATAAACGGTTACCCTTAGCAGTCAATACTGTCTTTGTCCTTAAGTAAAACACCAGGCCATCAGGAAGTGCATTAGTATTAATAAGGTAGGATCATACAGCTGGAGCCCTTCCTGGTGATCCATCTGCCTCTCCTGTCCACTGTGCTCTACGCACCAGAGACCATGGTCTCAAACCTACTGAGTAAAGCAGGGGTCCACACTCCTAGGCCATCATGGAGGGTTGGTAACCAACATGATGAGGGCTCACTGCTAGTTCCTGGAGTGCACCAGATAGCTGTGTGTACTTCAAAGGCAGGGCACATACTCCATAAGTAAATGGGAGAAGATAGAATAAGGAAGGGCAAGGTACCAGCTAGCATGAAATGGAGTCAAGACAAACTGGAAATGGTAACGGAAGGAAGGAGGACCATCAGAAGGTCAGGGTTCAGGTCCGTTCTGCTCCATTCTCATTGAGATACAGTGCAGAGCTGTTGATGGGCCAGTGTGAGCTCTCCAAAGTCAGCACAGCTGTCTCTATAATACGGAGAAAGTCAGATCTGTTTCCTGTGTCCCCTTGTGATACCCGAGCCTTAGAAACACTTGTACAAGGGCCTGAATTTGAATTCTTCATACTCTGGACTTATGGCTAATCAATTGGAAATAATCTAAATCTTTTCAGCCATGAAGGTATCAAACAAAGTGTATCTAAGCATTCAAAAAATTTAAAACTTGGTTTGGAAATGTGCTTTAGGAATATCTAATACAGTGGAGCAAGCGTTAACAGTATGACCCCTTATGACTTTGAGAACCTATGGAGTTATACGAATATGCATAGGGGCGAGCTTCAGGGTAAGCAACAAGGTTGTCGCTGAGGCTCCCTTGATGTAAAGGTGGTACTGAGCTTAACTCTACATACAAGTGTGTTCACAGATCTTTCCAACTGTATTAATGAAAACTTATATGGTGTCTTAGTAGCAAGACTGTGTTTTCAAATCAGATGCCTTAAGTTCACTTCTTACTTCCTAACACACAAGCTCAGAACAAATCTCTGAGCCTCTCTGATCCTCAGAATAGGGTAATATGATCAAGTGGCCTTTTAAATTTCTGTATAGATAAAGGAGAATATGAGTAACCCTTAGTACAATTTCTACAATTGAGTGGAGATTAAATAGATGCTTACTGTTCTCAGTATATATATAATATTCTAATCTTCAGGCCTTTCTGGTTTCTGTTACTGTTCCTGACCTCATGTTACCCTGCAGAACATGTGCACTGAAATGCCTAGTAGGTATACTGAATACTGAAAAGTAAATAATACACAGCAGATCACCACATCAGAGGTAGAGTGGGGACACAAACTGTAAAGCTGTTAAAATCTTAAAACCTTTAGTGAAAAATCACCGAACATACAAAATAGCTGAAGTAGGATCCGATGCAGACATTCTAGCCCCGAGTGTCAGATTACCCTGCCCTGAGCGCCTATGCCAAGAGTTTGGTATAGCAGAACACTGGTATTGCACCACACAGAGGTGCCAGGGGTCCCAGCCACCATGATGGATGGATACAGTGTGTTCCCACACACTGATTGTACAGTCTGGGCATGTCTTCCTGCTTCTGCCACCTGACACCTCTTAAGCTTAGGCAAGGATCTTAGCCTTTCTGATCTCCATTTTATTATCTGAAAACTGGAGGGTTTGGGATAGAATAAGCTCTTGGATGATGTTACAGAGACTTATAAGTAGATGGAAGTTTTACTTCTCTGGTGAGGCTAGAAATATCATCAGGAGTAGTATAGGTATTAGGAGTGCCAAATACTTATGGTAAAATCTATTTAATCTCCACTCAATTGTAGAAATTGTACTAAGGGTTACTCATATTCTCCTTTATCTATACAGAAATTTAAAAGGTCACTTGATCATATTACGCTATTCTGAGGATCAGAGACTACTAAATCACACTGTCTTGAGTCAGTTACTATGGATTGGGGGGCATAGAAGTAAAACCCACCTCCCTTAACATGTTGGATGGGTAGTTCTCCAAGTCAAGTTGGTGGCTAACTTACATAGCACTCTGAAGACACACGCCATCTGTCGTTTCTGACACAGATCAAAGCTACAAAGATATTCCAGCCAAATTTACATAAATATATAAATGGCATGTTGGTTGTGGGCTATAAAGACAGGCTGAGAATACTCAGGTTCCACACCATCCACCCAATGCTTGGGAAATATGGGACCAGACAATGTAGATTGGTTCTTGCCTCTGAAATGAGCCACTTAGCATTGGATAAATAACTAATTCTCTCCAATAAAGAACATGATGATTAATTGATGAGCAATAAAATACAAGGGGTATGGTTCATTGTTAAAGTCATTTTTTTAAATATTGAAACCATATCTCCACTTTTGAGGAAAAGAGGACTGAACATGTTAAATCAGCCCTGGCCAAAAAACCCCAACCCATGGTCTCCACGAAGATATGAAACAGTACAAACTGAGTTGGAAAATCAGGTGTCTCACGCCATCACTTTCCCTGGTCTCATTTCCCAATGGACCGTATCTCCAATGACCCAGAAACCTTCAGGTCTTCCAGACCCCATTTTCAGTTCCCTTGAAAGTTTCTGGGAGCATTTGTGTACTCTGTAATACACATCCCCCCCCCCCTCCAGGGTGTGACCAGATGCTTCTGGATAGATGGTTTGGCTTTGAGTATCCCAGAGATGAAGAGTCATAACCAAATGTGGTGTCACAAATGACTGGTGGCTTTCCCTGTCTTCAGGATGGTCTCTCAGTCTGGGAACTATCTTGTGGCTGGTTCTGATGGCCAGCTCTATTTACAGATTACTCTTTCATATTCAGATGAATTTTGCCTACTTGACACAAGCCTTTTCAGGGTACCAGAAACCCAGAACTACACAACCTTGGAAATAAGCTGAGAGTCAGAGAGCCTTATGACCCAAGCTCATTCTCCATAGCATTGTTCTGACCCAGGATTATGAGCTTTTTCTAAGCCCTATCCCTGTGACATCTGTCAGCATTGACTTACACAAGGAGATTGAGTTTATCAAACATTATTGCCTCTTAAAATGTAGCACTAGGCTGAAAATGGGACTGTGTGACTCAAACATCTCTGTTATGCAGCCACTTGGCATTTGACTTAGAATATTGTGTGAGGACTGATGGTTTATTCATCTACGTGGCAATATTCTGTGAATGGCAGGCTTTACCCCTGATTCCTCAGAGTTATCCCACAGTATGTAGTTTTAAAGGCCATAACTATTTTAAGTTAAACCTTAGAATTAATGAAGAGAGATTTACTGGGTTCTTTGTTTGACTAGCTCTGAAAAGAACTCCTTATAATAAGTCTCAGATATAAAAGTAAAGGTCAAAATCCATGTCAGTAGGATCCACTGCCCTTTAGAAAGGGGAAAATACATGTTAATCTCTTGCACCTCTTTCTGCCAGATAGGTTTCTATGGAGACAGATATCTGATATGGAGTCACCCCACTTAATATTCATGAGCTGTCTTAGGGTGCAGCTTCTTCTTGCCCCTGGTGCTCATAGCTGTGATGCTCAATCTGAACTTCCTTTGGTGGATAATTCTGTCCCTGTGCCTATACACCACCACCACCCACCCCGACAAAGGACTGAAGACAATCGGAAGGCTTTGCAGGTGGTCACAATCCATCCAAAGCTCACTACCAAATGCAGAGAGTCACACTAATGAGCTAACCCATTGTTTTCTCCAATGGACTGAAGGTCATTTATATTCATTTATTGTGTTACTGTGTATGTAGTATATACTCTTTTGGAAGCTGGTTTCCTCTGTTTTTCAGGACAGTGATGTTTTTTGGAGATATGCACACTTTTTCTTCAATTTGTCCTTTAAGTTACATGGTTTTTTGAAGCTCTCCAAGCATACCCCTGGATTACCTATACACTTCTCATGGACAGCTAGTATTCTGTAGGGCTCACTGGTGTTCCCTTATGATTTTTAGCAGAAGTACTAAAAAGTCATAAAATCATTTAATGACATGACCCAGATATCCATGTTCCAGTCCCCCATTTTCATATCATCACGTGAGACAGCCTCTGCTTTCCTTAGGAACTGGTTTCTTATCTCACTGAATTCAGTGGCAGTGAGTTCTGTAAAGTCCTCTTTTTAAGGAACCGCTCTGTGCTCTAAGGGGGAGTGATTGGAGTCCTCTTTCTCTGTCAGCTCTGACACAGTTGAAGCTAGTGTGTATACGATGAAACTGGGGGAAGACCCGGGAAGCGTCATAGACCAAAGGCTTTGCTGTGGCCATAGGCAGGAGACGTCTGTGCTGTGTCCACAGGCAGGAGATGTCTGTGCTGTGTCCACAGGCAGGAGACGTCTGTGCTGTGTCCACAGGAAGGAGATGTCTGTGCTGTGTCCACAGGCAGGAGATGTCTGTGCTGTGTCCACAGGAAGGAGACGTCTGTGCTGTGCCCACAGGCAGGAGATGTCTGTGCTGTGTCCACAGGAAGGAGATGTCTGTGCTGTGTCCACAGGCAGGAGATGTCTGTGCTGTGTCCACAGGAAGGAGACGTCTATGCTGTGTCCACAGGAAGGAGATGTCTGTGCTGTGTCCACAGGCAGGAGATGTCTGTGCTGTGTCCACAGGCAGGAGACGTCTGTGCTATGGGTCACAGGAAGGAGATGTCTGTGCTGTGTCCACAGGCAGGAGATGCCTGTGCTGTGTCCACAGGAAGGAGATGTCTGTGCTGTGTCCACAGGAAGGAGATGTCTGTGCTGTGTCCACAGGAAGGAGATGTCTGTGCTGTGTCCACAGGCAGGAGACGTCTGTGCTGTGGTCACAGGAAGGAGACGTCTGTGCTGTGGGTCACAGGAAGGAGACGTCTGTGCTGTGTCCACAGGCAGGAGACGTCTGTGCTGTGGGTCACAGGAAGGAGACATCTGTGCTGTGTCCACAGGAAGGAGACGTCTGTGCTGTGGTCACAGGAAGGAGACGTCTGTGCTGTGGGTCACAGGAAGGAGACGTCTGTGCTGTGTCCACAGGCAGGAGACGTCTGTGCTGTGTCCACAGGCAGGAGATGTCTGTGCTGTGTCCACAGGAAGGAGATGTCTGTGCTGTGGGTCACAGGAAGGAGATGTCTGTGCTGTGGATAACAGTAAGGAGATGTCTGTGCTGTGGCCACAGGAAGGAGACGTCTGTGCTGTGTCCACAGGAAGGAGACGTCTGTGCTTGTGTCCACAGGCAGGAGACGTCTGTGCTGTGTCCACAGGAAGGAGACGTCTGTGCTGTGGGTCACAGGAAGGAGATGTCTGTGCTGTGTCCACAGGAAGGAGATGTCTGTGCTGTGTCCACAGGAAGAAGATGTCTGTGCTGTGGGTCACAGGAAGGAGACGCCATGTCACCTATGGCTCTGCTCCGCCCTCACCTGCTGCTCCTTCCTTCCTGTAACCCAGTCTGGTTAAGCTGCAGAATGGCCAACACTGGAGCATAGTTTAGGATCGTCTTGGTATTGACTAGGTAATTTCCAGAACATTTTAACATGTGAGATGAAATGAAGACTTTCAGTTTGCAACTTCTAGATGTAAATCTTGCAGATAGATATCAGCAAGAAATAAACAATTCTTTTTTTAAAAGAAAAAGAAGAAAAAAGAAATAAATCCTACTTTAAAAACCTCATGTAATAAATCCTCTTCCTATTCCTCCTCAAATGTTGCTTCAACTGTAACCAGTTCCCCATTTCCCACTGAGCTAAGGTTTGTTTCTTTACAATAACAGAATATTGCTAAAGTGTTCTGCATTCTTCTGTCTTAGTAGCTGTGGCTTTGTAACATGCCTGCTCAGACACAAGACCCTGAAATTGTCTTGACTTTTACCAAAAAGTTTTCACTTGAGTGTATTCTGAGTCTGCAGGGCTGTGGCTCATGCTGAGGTTCGAGTTAATGGAGAAACATACGGACTTCGGGCTAGAAATCTTTTGAACACCAGGCAGTGGTGAAAATTCTATTGGCTTTCTGCCATTAGCTTATAATGAAGAACATTCCTTTGTTGTTTGAAAATAATATTCATTTCTTTTTTTTCTTTTTTTGGTTTTTTTCAAGGCAGGGTTTCACTGTGTAGCCCTGGCTGGCTGTCCTGGAGCTCACTCTGTTGACCAGGCTGGCCTTGAACTCAGAAATCTGCCTGCCTCTGCCTCCCAAGTACTGGGATTAAAGGTGTATGCCACCACTGCTCAGCAAAACATTAGTTTCTTAAACAAGGTACATATCTCAAAAAGTGATAGTGGTACATATAGCAGAACCTCAAATGGTACCTCGAAGTTGTGTAGAATATTTTTAGGCATGTTTCTTTTGGATGTTTTAAATTTTTTGTGCTAGGGCATCCCAGAGCATCATGCAACATCAATATGTCCAATCTCCATGCAGCTTAACACCATTAAAATATCAATTCCATTTAAATCTATAGAAAAATCAAATAATTCCATTTTATTTTTAACTTACATAGCACTTGAAGTATTCAGTGTACAGATCCTGATTCCTGCTTGGAGTGTGTGTGTGTCTATGTGTGTGTGTGTGTGTGTCTGTGTGAGTGTGTGTTTGTGTGTCTGTCTGAGTGTCTGTGTGTGTGATTATGTGTGTGCATGTGTGTGCATGTGTGTGTCTTGGGGGGGTGAGTATGTGTGTGTGGGTCTATGTGTGTGAGTGAGCGAGTGTGTGAGTAAGCATGTGTCTGAGTGAATGTGTGTGTGTCTGTGTGTGTCTGTAGGTGTATGTGCATGTGTGTGAGTGAGCATGTGTGTGTGTGTCTACATGTGTATCTCTGTGTGTGTCTGTGTGTGTGTCTGTATGCAAGTGTGCATGTGTGTCTCTATATGCGTCTGTGTACATGTGTCTGTGTGTGTGCATGTGTGTGTCTGTGTGTGTCTCTGTGCATGTGTGTCAGTATGCATGTGTGTCTGTGTATGCATGTGTCTGTGTGTGTCTCTGTGCATGTGTGTCTCTGTGCATGTGTGTGTGTGTCTGTGAGTGAGTGTGCATCTGTTTGTGTGTATCTGTGTGTGTGTGTATCTGTGTGTATGAGTGTATTATAGGTACCTGTTTCCTGTGGGTATGTACATAGACAAATGGAGGCCAGAAGTCAATATCAGGTGTCTTCCTTGACACATTGTTTCATTTTTTAATTAATTTAACTTGCCCTCTAAAAATTTCATATGTGAATATAATGAATTCTTCTATAAGAGAGATAAATGGAATACTCAAGAAAATGTGACATCTGCACACAATGGAGTTTTATTCAACCATAAAGAATAATAAAATCATGACATTTGCAGGAAAATAGAAAGAGCCAGAGATCATCATATTCAGTGAAATAGCCAAAACCCAGAAAGAAAAAATACTGTATTTTTCTCATTTGTGGAAACTAGATTCACATGTAAAATATATAAACATAGACACATACATAGGACAGGTAGGCGGAAGCTATGTGGGAGGAGAGAGGAGATGGTTTGGAGTCAATTTATTCCTGTGTTCATTTAGCAGAGCAATAAAAGTCAGTTTTCATGGAGGGCTCATGACCTGTCTAGTCTCAGGTCCCTAGCCACTTAACAGTGTCAGAAATAGGGCCTTAAATCCAATCATAATGTTCTTGGCTATTGCCATAACAGTTATGCCACAGTTGTACCAGACTATCTTACAGGCAGGTCATTGTTATGGGTTGCAGAGTTTACATCTAGGCAATATTGATGATTGCTTTTCTTTCCTAGTGGCATGCGCAATATCTTCTAGCACCATAAGTACTAGTCCATAGGAGTGAAGCTTCAGATCAGATACCAGCTTGATTTCCCTATGTTCAATAATGTAAGTGGTGTCTCTATTAATAGAGCCATACCATCAGACTGGAGTGGGTAAACACCAGCGTTGGCTATAGTTTATAATGTGTTGTGCAGTGTCATTTCTATGGGACCTCTTTGTTCAATGACTCAAAGTATATAACCCATTCCTGGTAGTGTGGGGGTGATAATATGCCTGGTTGAAGTATCATAAGTTCATTTACATTTCTTTTATATGCCCATGTGTTTTAGGAAGCTTCTGCAGTAGTAGACTTCCATACGGCTCTTCGGTGTCGTTCATGGTTAGTTGTTCCTTCCATAGGCCTTTCTTTGCCCCAACTCCTCTCCCCATTAATCCTTCTATTCTAGTTAGTTCCCCTCCAGGAAAAAGCCCCTCCAATCCCCTGGTCCCTTACTAGCAAACTAACCTCAGTAATAATTCTAAATGAAATACACATATCTAAAGCTTAAGTGCACATCTGCACATAAGCAAAAACATGCAATGTTTATCTTTCTGTATCTAGGTTACCTCACTCAGGGTGGTTGTTCATAGAGCTATTTACCTGCAAATGTCTTAATTCCATTTTTCTTAACAGCAGAATAGCATTTCATTGTGTGAATGTACCACACTTTCACTATTCACCAATCTGTCATCAGAGCAGCTAGGCTGTTTCCAATTGCTGCCCATTATATATAGACAGAATAAACATGAATGAGTATCTTCATACATAGAACATACAATCAGTTGGGAAAATGCCCAATGTGATATAGCTGGATCTTGTGGTAGATTTGCTTCCAGCTTTTTGATAAATTTAGTTGAAACGGGGACAGCATAGAACAGCTAGCACCCTTTGGGACAATGCTCTAGAAACACGAGTAAGAAATGAAGATGTTAGGACAATTTCTGCCTGAGAAGACCTGCTTCCTTGGCTCTTCTTCAGCTTCTTTGCTGTGCTACTTTGTGCAGCTGATTATTTTTCATCTATTTTGAATACATGCATACTCAGTGATGGTCAGAGGACCACTGTGGAAGCACACATAGGTACAGTCTTGGTGTGAGAGGCCTCTTAGAGACATCAGGAAAGAGGTGTTCAGTCAATGGCTGGCAGCAGACCAGAAGGCACGGATGGGGTCACCTGCTAAGGATCTAAGTGATCAGTAGGGGCTTGAAGACAGACCCAAAGGGAACACCAAAGAACCAGATGTTATGGTTCACACCTGAAATCACTTGAGAGGCTAAGGTGGGAAGATCATCATGGGTTTGAGGCCAACCTGGACTACATAGTGAGTCCATAATACCAGCATGAGCACCAAATGAAAGGCCAGCAAAGGGACAGACCATCCCTTGGAGAAAACTAAAGAGAGCTCATCAGAGACAAGACAGCATGGTATAGAAATGTCTCAACCACCCATGGGAGGTGGCTGGGGAAGGCTGGCGCAAGCCAAGTATCTATGCAGTTATGTGTTCAGAGGTGCAAAGGTGCCAGAAGTCACTTCTTTTTAATAGAGCCTTGCTAAGAGGCAGTGATAGCTCACAGTCTTGTTGGACACACCAGATCACCTAAAGCCTGATCACTTAAAGTATAGGCCCGGAAAATTGAGCTGAGCTGGCCAGATGGAGTGTGACTTTCTGTTCCTAGACTGATTTGTCCTGACAACTTTCAGACAAAAAGTAAAACCAGCACATCAGCCAGGAAGAGAAGAGAAGAGAAGAGAAATGAACCACACAAAAGAAGCTCTGAGAATCCAGGGCTCGACATAACAGCCAGTGAGGCTGGAGAAGAGGACATTAGCCAGCATCAGGGCACCTGCTTTTCTCTACATGGGTGGCTCTCAAACCGTAGCCAGCAGTAAGATTAGAAGGGGCCTACACAGGCATTTTGGATTTTGCATTTCTAAGAGGTCTAAAGATGCTGGTTGCTGGTCCTGGAGCTACCGTTTGGGATCAAAGACCTTTGGGATCTGGTCTGCAGTCCCATGCTTTCTTTTTGTGATTCTTCTAGTGATAGGCCACAGTGGATGGTGTGACAGGGCCTTTGTATGAATGTACTGGGCTCACCATCCTGCCTTAAGGAAGAACAATAAGGGCGGATGAAGACTCCACAGAAATCCCTTTCAGCAACCTTCCCCATGGCCCTCTGGCTGCCCCAGCCAGTCTTGTTCCCACTTCAGGGCTCCTCAGAGCCTCCTCAGCCTGTTCCCTCTCCAGCAGTTAGCCATACCACTCTTGTGCACATTTTCATAAAGCACATTTTGTTTTGTGAAGGATTGAGAGGCAGCCTCCCCTTGCTACGCTTTTGTGAAGCTATAACAAGATAGAGGTCTCAAAAAGCTTTTATTGAAAACTAAGAGCAAGAAAAAAAAAGGAACAAATTTATAGCACAATGTGTTCGAAAGAAAAGAGCTGTGATCTCGTTCATTTGTTCATAACAAAGCAGACTTAATCTGAGAACCCAGAGACAGCCTGGACTCTTGGGAACTCCCCCTTCAGAAACTCTCATCCTTGGTTCTGTCTGGGTTCTCTCACATGCAATTTCAAAAATGCACCCGACTTCCAGGTAATACCTATGTCCCCACATTTGGCTCCATCCCCAGCATATAGGCCAACAGAGCAGGAGTCTAAGTGTGGAACATCTGTAACAGACATCAGTTC